>NC_058412.1:10914516-11000728 GCF_002201575.2 Neomonachus schauinslandi | reverse complement strand
GTGCAAGACTGTTGAATCTCAGATCTGTACCTCTGAAACAAATAATGCAATATATGTTAAGAAAAAAAAAAGAAGAAGAAGAAGAAGGTAGCGGGAGGGGAAGAATGAAGCGGGGGAAATCGGAGGGGTAGACGAACCATGAGAGATGATGGACTCTGAAAAACAAACTGAGGGTTCTAGAGGGGAGGGGGGTGGGAGGATGGGTTAGCCTGGTGGTGGGTACTGAGGAGGGCACATTCTGCATGGAGCAGTGGGTGTTATGCACAAACAATGAATCATGGAACACTACATCTAAAACTAATGATGTAATGTATGGGGATTAACATAAGAATAAAAAAATTTATGTATGCAAAAAAAATGTTTTTAAAAAAAGGGATTGATAAGATGTTCTCATTGACGGGTAAACTTGGTCTTGGCTGGCTGTTCTCGCTGATCTTCTTGGGGAGGGGCCTGTTGCCGTGGTTCCCAAATGTCTCTGCCGGAGGCGGAATTGCCCCGCCCTTGCCCCCTCCCGGCTAAGTAATCTGCTCGGGTTTGCTCTCCGGGGCTTTTGTTCCCTGCGAGCTTTACCGTACAGCTTTGGAGGCGGAGAGTGAAAATGGCGGCCTCCCAATCTCCGCCCCGGAGGAGCCGAGAACTCGGGGTCCCGCTTCTCAGTGAGCCCCCAGAGAAAAGCCGTCAGTCACTCCCGTCTCCCCGGTCTCCAGCCGCACTCCGTGCTCACCCGGCCTGTGACCGTGCATTTCTATCTCTGGCACCCGACCCCGGGTGGAGTCTCCAAACCCAGCAGATCCCTGCGGTGCACTCCCGCGCGGCTCCTCCCGGGGGAGGAAGGTGAGTCTCCCCGGATCTGCCGCTTGTTGGGTCCCTGCTGGAGGAGCAGTGGCCTGACTGTGCCGCGGATCACAGTTTATGGCAACCCCGAGCTGAGAGCCCGCGCCTGGGCTCCGCCTCTGCAGCCGGCTTCCCTGCTCCGATACCTGGGAGCTCTGCCACACTCAGGCACCCCCAGTCTTTCTGTGACCCGTGGGTCCTGAGACCACACTGTCCCGGAGGGTTCCACCCCCCGCTTAGCCACCAGAGTGACGTCCCTCAGCGGAGCAGACTTTTAAAAGTTCCGATTTTGTGCTCCGCGGCTCTATCACTTGCCAGAAGCGGCCGCCGGAGGCCCCTCCCCGCCGTCTATCCTCCCGAATATCGCCTCGGATTCACTTCTCCACATGTCCTACCTTCCAGAAAGTGGTCGCTTTTCTGATGAGAGAGTTGTTGCTATTCTTTTCTTCGATCTCCTGTTGAGTTTGTAGGTGTTCAGAATGGTTTGATTCCTATCCATCTGAATTCCTGAGAGGAGACGAAATCCAGGTCTCCTACTCCTCCGCCATCTTGCTCCCCTTATTTGCTTTTAATACAGAAACCCTCCTTGGAGGAAATCCAGCAAGGAATAATAAAGGTAAAACCTGAGCTGCTCTGATTGCAGTGGGATGAGACCAAGCTATCCATTCATTATGTGCCTCCTTCCCAGAGGAGGTCCTCGAGGAAGTCCCCTGCACAGAGGGCTCTCTAGAGCAGCGGCGTCGATGACAAGCCTACAGCAGTTACAGTTGCTAACACCGGTGCACTGTTCTAGCTGCTTTATATGTATCATCTTACTCAATCCTCCCAACGACCCTAGCATATAGATACTATTACTATACCCATTGTACAGCTGCCTTCACTGAGTCAAGGAGATGTTAAATGAACGGCTCAAAGTCACCCAGATAGTAAAAAACAGCTCAAGGAGCCAGAGTATTGTGATTCTGCAGCTCTTGTTCTTCCCCACAATGGGTCCATGTGGTGCTGCTTCCCAGTATAATTTCATGTTAATTCTCACCACAACCTTGCCATCGAGGTCTCTTTCCACAGTCAGTAGAAGAGGGAGCCGAGTCTCAGAAAGGTCAAGGAACTAAGACTCAGGCATCTATTAGAAACTGCAGAGTGGAATTTGCATGTAGGCTCTTTGTCCACTTCTGCTGTTACCTGAGTTTACCTCGTGAACACTGGGATGGTGTCAACAGTCTGAGAATAAGGGAGACCTGGCTCAAGTCTTCAGTTTTTTCATTCATTGCTTGCCATCATGTGACCTCCAGGAAGGTAGTAACCTTCTAAAAATCTCAGTTTCTTTGTCTACAGAAATAGGCATTATAAAAGTCTTTGGGAGATAATTCTCCTTGAATCTCTCCAGTTCCTAGACATTCATGTATTAACAGCCAAATTGTTTCATACTATCTTTGCAAGAATGTTTATAGAAGCAAATGGCCTTGGAAAAATATGGTGACTCCTTCTATAGCATATTTAATCACCCTTGGGATGATAAAGATAGAAATGTCTCCCTTTCCACCCCAGAGCAGATTTGCTCACATTTCAGGGTAATGAAGATAATGAGTCTCCAGAGGGGAAGATGAGAAGCTTTGCCAGAACTTTTACATAAGAACAGAGTCTCCTAATCTCAGGGTTCCTGAAACATGACACTTATGTGTCACTTCTGGGTCAAAATGTGTAAGAAGTGGGTGTGCCTTCTTCATAGTCTTCCTTTGCCTTCATTGACTGAATGGTGGAGAGAGTGGTATTATAGGAGCAGGGGTTGCACAGGACGAAGAAGCCTGAATCCCTGCATTAGACTGTGGAAGGCTGCCTAGCCACAGACACCCACATCAGACTGCGATGTGAGTGAGCAAAGAATTCTCATTGTTTAAGTCATTTAGAATTCAAGGTTTACTTACTATAGCATCTAATATGACCTTAATACAAACTATATGTGGAAATAGCATTTATAAATTACCTTTTTTTTTTTTTAAGATTTTATTTATTTATTTGACAGAGAGAGACAGCTAGAGAGGGAACAGAAGCAGGGGGAGTGGGAGAGGGAGAAGCAGGCTTCCCGCCGAGCAGGGAGCCTGATGTGGGGCTCGATCCCAGGACCCTGGGATCATGACCTGAGCCGAAGGCAGACGCTTAACGACTGAGCCACCCAGGCGCCCCTATAAATTGCTTTTTATATGCCCAACATTGCACTAGGAAATTTCTTTTTTTTTTTTTAAGATTTTATTTATTTATTTGATGGAGAGATAGAGAGAGCCAGAGAGCGCAAGCAGGGGGAATGGCAGAGGGAGAAGCAGAAGCAGGCTCCCCGCTGAGCAGGGAGCCTGATGTGGGGCTTGATCCCAGGACGCTGGGATCATGACCCAAGCCAAAGGCAGAAGCTTAACCAACTGAGCCTCCCAGGAGCCCCTGTGCTAGGAAGTTTCACATGCACTATCTCATTTAACTGTGGATACAACCTTAAAATTATTTTTAATTTTACAGATGCAGAACCTGAAACTTAGAAAGATTAGCTGTTTTTTGTTTGTTTTCCTTATAAGATCACATAGCTAGTAAGAGGCCAAGGTAAGATTGAAGCCTGCTCTCTCTGATCAAAACTTATTTTGTCCTTCCCTTTAAAAGCTAATTATTTCATCATAGATTCTATGTGGCTCACACTCAGAATGCCAGGAATAGCTGAGAACAGAAGCCAGTCTTCTCCAGTGTTTGCTTGATTCCCTTCCTGAATTGTGTCTTGATCTGTTGCTCTTTGTTTTATGAATTTAACCATTCTTTGCTCATTGACCCCTGGCTCCAGACTACAGCCCGTATCCCTGCTGGGGACATTATTGCTCTCCTGATGGGTTAGATACGCTCTTCCAGGTCTGCTCTGTGGTCTGAGCCTTCTGGTTACTGGCTCAGGGAGCGATGAATGTGAGAAGCCCCATATTCCACTCTGGCTTTCTACACTTGCCAAGACAACCCTGCCTCACCTCCCTTCCCACGAGGGAATCAGAACGATGCCGATATTATAAGAGTATTTATAAGGTGTTTCACGTTGCCTGTTTGCAGTGCATTGCCAAGCTCTTAAAGAATGCAATATAAATTTTAAGCCCAGTAGTAAAGTATAAGTTACCACATAATAGAACACTTAAATTATGGAGGGGATAGCATCTTCCTGAGATTTCTCGAAGGAGTACTTGCGGAAGAGCTATGTCTGCTCAGTGCAATCCTTGAAAGCAGTAATGCAATCTAAAATCTGTGTTTTTCAAGAACTAGAAAGGAAAATGTTTAATTTTTCTAAACTGGCATGTGCATTTTATTTCCTCTACCAGCCTGGAAACTCCTCCAGACAGATCACAAAGGCTTCCTCTTCCTTTGCCTCTTTCTCTCCCTCAGATTGCTGATGTACTAAAGTGCTCGTAAATTCTTGTGGCCCTTATTAGTCCTTGGAGAATGTACTAACCTTTCCCATAGACACCAATGAGATAAATAAAGACCATAAGACAAAATACATACCTATTATGTTGGTATTAAATATTCAGAATGATTCCCAAATGAATAGTGTAGTTATTTAAATTAGATTCATTTTGCATTTGCATGCACCAGGTTCCAAGATGGGCACTGGAGTTGCAAATGAGCAGAAGACAAAGTTTTGGCCTTCAAGAGGATTATATACTAGTAGGAGAAGTAGGCCTTCACAGAAGCAAAATTTAGATGTAACGAAGAGGTACAAAATTTTATGTGGCCTGTAGCTATTAATGATACAGCTCCATAAACAAAAGAGTTCCCACCCAGAGAAAATCCAGAATCATATGGCTTTCCCAGCAATTTCTACCAAATATTTAAGGAAGATACCCTCCTGAGAAAAGAAAGAGGAACAATATTTCCTATTCGTTTCATTACTTGAATAGCAAAATCTGACCAGGTTATTACCAAAGAGAAGCATTAAAGGCCAATCTGACTCAAGAACTTGTGTTTCTGAAATATCTCATTCGGGCATGATATATTGCCCTTTTGGATATATGACAGAGTTCATTATGTTCATACTTCATTAAGGATTTTGTATATATATCCATGAAAAGATTTTCCACTTGAGCCTGGGAATAAGAATACCCATGCTCACCACTTCTATTTAACCCTGAGAGGTATAGCCAGTGCAGTAAGGCAAGAAGAACAAATCAAGTTACAAGAATGGAAATAAGGAGATCAAACTGTCATCATTTGCTAGTGATATAATTTTGAGTATAGCAAATCTGTGAGGATACACAGATTAGCAAATTAGCAAAATTAGAAAGGGAGTTTAGTTAGATATAAGGTCAATAAAATAAAAGTTCATTTTTTATATACAGTATCACATGGAAAATAAAGTTTCAAAGGTTCCCACTTAGCCATTAGAAAAGAAATTTAGAGGAATGAATCTAATCAAAAGCCGTGCAAGACCTCTAGGCAAAAAATTTGGGAGAAATTAATGAAAACTGAAGTAAATGGGGAAGTATTCCATGTTCATGGATTGGAAGACTCAAATCAAATAAAGCTGTCACTTATTCCTAAATGCATCTATAGATTCAATTTGATTCCTAGCAAAAAAATCCAGTAGTTTGTAGGACCATGCATGGAATTATTCTATGGAATATTAAAGGGCCCCAAATAGCTAATAAACCTCAAAAAAGAAGCTACAGATAGACAGATAGTCAAGCGGGACAGACTAGAGATCCCATAAACAGACAGACACACACATACACAAGCACTCGATTTATGGTATGGCAACAATTGGGTATCTGTATGGAAAAAAAAAAGAAACTTGATGCCAAGCCGTATCCAAAATCAGTTCCAGGGGAATTGGGTACCCACTGAATGTAAAAGTCAAAACAATGAAACTTCTTGAAAATTTAGAAGATTATCTTCATGTCTTTGGGACAACTTTTTTTTTTTTTAACTAAACAAAAAAAAAACATTAAGCATAAGAAAAAACTTGATAACTAGAATACATTAAAATTTAAAATTTCTGTTCATCAATAATCTTCCTTTAAAGAGTAAAAAAAAAAGTGAGAACACCTGTTGGGAATACACATAACTAACAAAGGGCTTTTACCTAGAAAATATAAAGATCTTCTATATATCAATAACAGAAAGACCCCCCCCCCCCAAAAAAAGAAAGACAACCCAGTGGGAGAAAAGGCAAGATATTAGAAGAGACATTACACAAAAGAGGGTATCTAAATGATTCATACACATATGGGAATTTGTTCAACTTTATTAATTACTGGGGAAATACCGCACCTGGTACCCCTGTACACCCACCAGAATGGCTGAAACTCAAAAGGCATCTGCTGTCAAGTGTTGGCGCACTTGTGTTGCGACTGGAACTTGTATTTACTATGGATGGTTGTGTAAATTGGGATAGTTACCAAAAATGTAGTTGAAATCTTCTAAAGTCGACAATACCATGTGATCTCTTGCCTAGCCATTCCATTCCAAATTAATTACCCAACAGAAATGTCTATCAGGTGATAAGTAGAAGTGTGTTCACTTTATTAATAATAGCCAAGTCAACTCAGAGATCTAGCAGCAAAAAATAAAAGTACTATCTTCCAGTGAAAAGAAATGAACTACAGTAACACAGAGCAAGTGACTTGGATATATTTTGCAAAAACATGGAAGAAAAGACATTAGACATAAAAGAATGTGCTGTGTATCATTCCATTTATATAAAGGTCAAAATAGGCAGAATTAAACTGGAGTAATTAAGAATGTATAATTAGGTGTTAAAAATAGGAAAAGGAGGAAATGACTACCATAAAATCAAGATAGTGGTTCAGCTAAGAGAGAGGGACATGGTTGTGATCAGGAAAAGGTGGTCAGGTGGCTTTTGGAATTGGAAATGTTCTATTTCTTGACCTTAGTGGGAGTTATGTGGATGTTTATAATAATTTATTAAGTTTTATATTTGTATATACTTTTCTGGACATGTGTTGTATTTCACACACACACACACACACACACACACACTCTCACATACACGGTTAAATAGTCTACATCTTCAGCTCTTACCACTTTTCTGAACTTACGAATGCCTCGTGGACATCTCCACTGACATTCCACTGGCTCTTCACACTCAACATACCTCAAATTGACTTTATTCTATCCCAAAGTCTGCTCTGCTTGTGGAATCCCCCCAGTGGGTGAATTCATGCACCCCATCTTCCAAGTCAGGAGTCTGGATATCGTCATTGACTCCTCCCTGTCTCTTAACCACCTTATTCAATGAAGTTCTGTTGATTTTACCTCTTAATATCTTTTGAACTTTGTCCTCGTGTTCACTTGTTACAACTGCGTTTTGTCCGTGTCACCATGGTGTCTGATCATGGTATCACTTCAGCAGCCTCCTAACTGTCCCTCTGTTTTCTTCTCTGGTCTTGGCCTTCTCTGTTCCACCTTCCATGCTGTTATCAGCATTGTCAGAATTCTCTTATGAAATTCTAATTTGATCATGTCCACCCCTCTCGTTAAGCTTGCCCTGGCTCATGCCAGCTGACACAAATCATCCTTAACCTTTCTCTATAAGCTTTTTCATTATGCTCTCTCACTGATTATGCTTCTGAAACAGTGCCTTCTTTACTTAAGTTGCAGTGATTGAAGAACAGAGCAGTGGCATCACCTTGTCCCTCTCTCCTACCTCCCACCCTTCTCTCATACCATCTCCCCACCTTTGCCCTTGTAACCTTCCCTTAGACTTTCAGTGTGAAAGGTGCTCTTTGAGCACAGTGTATAAATACTTCTGTGTGGTTTTGTAATCATCTCTGCTGCCCTGAGCTCCAGGGAATATGACAGAATAAGTGTTCAATAAATGTGTCATGAATATTTTTGACTGAATGAATTCAGGGACAGCAGGTATCACCTCTTCTAAGAAGATTCAAGAGACTTCATTGTCCAGCTGCAGTGGGCCTTGAAAGCTGCTAGAGCATTCAGGATGGAGAGAATGTCACAGACATAGGAAAGAGTGGGTAGCTCAGTACTTATAAGTTTAGGCCTTGTGTTGGAAGATTGATTTTTTAAAAGAAAAATCTGCAGTGTCTGCACTTAGGCTACTCAACATTCAGTTGGACTGGAGCTTGATGGGAGGCATTATTTTTCCATTGATTATTTTTATTCAATACATGACAGAAGACGACATTCCTGAACTGGCTGCAAAATCATAAATATTTAAATCGAAGTTATTTACCATGCATAGAAATAATCAAGTCATGATAGCTAACTTAGATGTTTGGTGGCTTGATTATTGATTTTTACAGCTCTAATCTAAATTCCATAGCTGTGAACTGGAATGGCTTAGGGGAGATGGTTGTTTTACTGCTGCCGCAGATGGTCATCTCACATATACAGGTTCTAAGAACAAAACGTTTAGGAAAGAGCTATCATGTATCTTCTAAATATCAGACAAGGAAACAGTCTCAGAGGGTCAAGTGACATAGTCACCTTCTCATGGCTAATTAGGGTGAGAACAAAAATCCAGGTCTCCTGACACCCAGGCCAAGGCTCGTTCCTATTCTTTATAAGAATTTTAATATTCAAATTCAGGATCTTAGCTGGTATAGGGAGGAAGTGGGCAGCATCCTGCTATTCTTTGATTTATCTTTATGCAGACAGTTTATCTCAGTGAGGACTAATAATGATGGCAGGAGTTTTTACTGATTATCACCTATGTGCCAGGCTTTGTCACAGATACTTTACCTGCTACATCTCTGGGCCTCACAAGAGAGTGAGGTGAGAATACTTTAGGAATGAGAACCCCGAGTGTCAGAAAAATTAACATCTTGTCCTGGGTCTGTCACACAGCTCCTGTGATCTCTCCAATCTGTTACCCATCATTTCAGCATAACCTCATGTAACTCAGGGCCCTCGAAATGAAAGTCCACTGTATACTGGTGTGAATTTGGCTGAATATCACCATTTCGGTCTCAAGATCCAACAAGTGGATCTTGTTACCGAGTATGAGTTTTCTGCTTATTTACTTTGATGGAGGACTAGAACCTAGAGAATTAAAATGTGACAGTTATAAAGTTCATTCATTCATTGATGAATTTAACAAACATTTATGAAATGCCTACAGTCAAAGATTCTGAGCTAGACTTGGAAGTCACGTAATGAGAGACAGAGTAGTAAAGAAATACATGCTTCAAATAAGGTGTGCCGTTCATTGGTTCTGGGACTGTGGGCAACCTACAGATGATCTGTATTTCTGTTTTTTTCTGTGCCATGGGGATCATAGCTATGTCATTTGGTTATTGTGTAAAATAGTGTTTATCATCCACGAGTGATTTTTGCTCCCCTGGGGACATTTGGCCATGTCGGGAGGCATTTTTGGTTGTTTAAAGTAGGGGGCAGGTACTACCATAATACATGGGATAGCTCCAAATAATAGTTGATTGTCTAGCCAGAATGTCAATAATGTGGAGGTCGAGAAACCCTGCTGTGGAACACCTGCACTAGTATATGTATAATAGAGGTGATGTGTTGGCCCCAGCATGACCCATAAGGATCTTCCCAGCTAATCCTGGCCAGTGACTTTATGGAAAGGGGGGGTTATCCTGCCAGAAGTTGTCCATCCATTTTCCCTGTGAAAATTTACCCTAGGGGCCAGGGTCACTGAAAATGTGCTGTCCACAGATGATGGAGAGGTGGTAGGGGAGCCAAGAGGTTTGGTCCTTAGTTGGTCTTTAGTTGGTAATGCACAGCCCTGAGTCTCCTTACCCTCAGCCACCTGGTCCTCATAACCTCTTCTTCCACCATTGAATCCAAGGTTCTCATCTCCTCCTATCCAAGTTCACCTTCTACCTCTTCCTGCTCCATACCTGGACAGTCTACCTGGTCTTTGCGAGAAAACACACAAAAAAGTAAAAACAGAACAAAATGAAATAAACATTCCTACCCTCAAAATAAAAGCACAACATTTTGTGAACATACATAGGACTCTTCTTTTGTCATTTAGGTCAGCTATCATGATGGTTGGTTGGTTGGTTGGACCGAGGCCACAGTTTTTTGGTCATTGGATCTGCCCATGTGACTTGAGTGCCCTGTGGCAAATGTCTATGGCGTATCTGCTGTGTGCTGGGTTTCATCTCTCCTTCTTAGAAGTCCTGAGATAGAGTACTGTACTACCTTTATGTTACCCATGAGGCCACTGGAGTTGGAAGAGAGGTTAAGTGGCTGGACCACGATATACCACTGGCAGGGAGTAGAGCGGGAGCTTTATCTGGGGCAGTCTGACGGAAAGATGATACTTTTCACTGCTGGTTTATACCAAACTCCTTAATTTGGGGCCCCATGTTAGTAAAAAAAAAAAAAAAAAAAAAAAAAGGAAGGGGCATGCCAGCATTTATATAAAACACGATTTAAGTCAGTATTTGAGGCAAAGGAAAAATTGCATAACTATGTAATAGATTGCTTAAGATTCCTCTATATTGGGGTGCCTGGGTGGCTCAGTTGTTAAGCGTCTGCCTTCGGCTCAGGTCATGATCCCAGGGTCCTGGGATCGAGCCCCGCATTGGGCTCCCTGCTCCGCAGAAAGCCTGCTTCTCCCTCTCACACTTCTCCTGCTTATGTTCCCTCTCTGGCTGTGTCTCTCTGTGTCAAATAAATAAATAAATAAAATATTAAAAAATAAAAAGATTCCTCTATATTATTAAGTAGTATCAGGGATAGGAATTTTCTAAAATAAATTTTGTGCTTTCAACAGAATCCAAAGGTATAATCGTTTCTTTGACGCTATTTATAAAAGTGATTAATTCCTTACTTAGAGTCTTTTGAATTCTACTTTTTTTTTATAGGATTTTCTTTCCCACTAATGAGTAATGACTTATAGTCATGATCATTGTGTTACTTAAAATATATAGTTTCTGTTCATTATTAGTTTCCAAATGCGGTATCATTTCAGGTGGGGGGGGGGAGGTCTCTGAAACAATTATTTGTAAAATGCAGGTAGAAGAGTTTGTACTTAGAACTAAGAACTCATTAGTTTTATAAAACCCTGCCAGTGCTATGGTATGATTTTGGTAGTTTCCCCCCACGTGGAACAAGGTGTAGTTCCGGGCGTGTCTGCTGCATTCTGCTGTGCAGGTTGTGTTGTTCACCTGGGTGCTTCCACGACCAAGGTGTGCTGATGCTGACTCGAACCTCTTGTGAGAGCTGATGATGAATATCACTTCCCAGCTCCATGTTCGGTCCTGTGACATCGGGAGCTTTGACCTGGCTGCACGGGGCATAGTTACACCACAGAAATTGGCAAGCTGTACCAATCACCAGCCACCAAGCTGGTGGTTAAACATTTACCGGTCCGCCCCAGGCACAGTGGGGAGAGGATTTGGGGGGCTGAAAAGTAGCCTTTGCCCTGCTCCCTGAGGTGCAGATGAATGGGAATGGGCTCCTTTTTCTCATTCAGACAAAGCTGCCATATGCTCACAGCTGGACACTCACAAGGCTGGATCTCCCGAAGGGGTATCTTCTAGTTTATGCGAAGGCAGCAAATGGGCTGGTAGCAACAGTGAGTTTAGGACAGTGGTTCCCAAACCTGGCTGATCATCGTAACCATCTTACGGTTCTTTTAAAAATATATTTTAGGACTTTTCGGGGATTTTGATTTGGTTTATGTAACATCCAAGAATAGTTGCTTACCCACTTTCCTTACTAACTGGCTAACCCCAGTGTTGATAGGGTGTTCCCTGAATCAGGGGAGAGTATTTGTATCCCTGCCCCCAGGGGTTAATCATGAGTGCTTTAAACCAATCAGGATGATCCCATCCTCCCCCTTTTAAAGTGTAGGCATGTGAGCCCATTGTGGTTCTTTACTGGAGGCTAATTATGTGTTGCAACCATGTTTGAACAAGTAGGGGAGCCAGCCTGAAGGCAAAGCCGATGCACTCAGAATGGGACTGTGTCCTAACTGACCAACATCTAAACTTCCTATTAATTGTTTAAGACACTTTGAGTCAGTATTTTCAGTTGTTTGTGATGGAAAGTGATTTAACCAAAATGTTTTGGATGAGGCCTGGGAATCTGTATTTTTAAAACTTTGCAAATTTTGGGGGTGCCTGTGTGGCTCAGTTGGTTGGGCATCGACTCTTGATTTTAGCTCAGGTCATGATCTCAGGGTTGTGGGTTCGAGCCCCGCATCAGGCTCTGTCCTGGGTGTGGAGCCTGCTGAAGATTCTCTCCCTCTCCCTCTGTCCCTCCCCTCCCCTACTCTCTCTCTCAAAACAAAAACAAAAATAAAAAAAAACCAAACTTCCCAAATTTTTGGAAAATTTGAGAACCACCAGATTAAGTACCCCATAAACAAAGTATGTGGAGATGTTTACCCACTTGTTTTTGTGTGACCACATAAGCCCTGAGGCAGATGGAACCCGAGGGGATTGTACCAGGCCTTGAGTATCCATGTCCGTTTGCCCCAGCATCCTATAAAAATACCAGTTTCTGTGTGTGGCATGGTGTGGAAAAGGTTGGGCAGCACTGAACTGCTGTGTTTAATAGTGTGCTGGGAAGAAAATAGGACTGAATCACCAAATAGCTGTGTAATCTTAGAAATGCACTGTGTTTGTTTCTTAGTTCTGCCACCTATAAAATCATATAAAGTTAGCTACTTCAATAACGATGAATGATAATAGTGAGGATAAAATGTAGCAATGTGGATGGGACCTCCCAGCCAGCTCATCCGATGTTTCTTCCTTAGCCCTGCATGGTGGGGATGGGAATGGATTGGTACTAGCTGTGCATCTCAGTGGAGGAACATCCCTGTCATTTGATGGGGCCTGGAGATGATGACACTGGCAGGAGTTGTTCTTGTTCGGCAGGAACAGATAGGTGTTGCTGACTCTTTGGAAGCGGTTGTGAAGCACAGGGGGGTCGTAGCAGCTGAGTTAAGTC
The DNA here is from genome assembly GCF_002201575.2 of Neomonachus schauinslandi. NCBI lineage: Eukaryota > Metazoa > Chordata > Mammalia > Carnivora > Phocidae > Neomonachus > Neomonachus schauinslandi. Next base: position 10,987,969 of record NC_058412.1, on the reverse strand, counting down.
AAATCTCATTGACCTGGGTCCCCATTTTGGCTTCCTTTATTCTGGGCATCTTTGCAGACTCCTCACAAAGACCTCTGCCTTCCTCAGTTGACTTGGGGCCTTGACTGTTTGCAAAAAAGAAAAGAAAAGAATTCACTATCAGGAATATAAAATGTATCAATGCAAAAAGTATTGATTATATATTTTCATTTAAAAATAATATCACAGGGGCGCCTGGGTGGCTCAGTCATTAAGCGTCTGCCTTCGGCTCAGGTCACGATCAGAGGGTCCTGGGTTCGAGCCCCGCATCAGGCTCCCTGCTCAGCGGGAAGCCTGCTTCTCCCTCTCCCACTCCCCCTGCTTGTGTTCCCTCTCTCGCTGTGTCTCTCTGTCAAATAAATAAAATCTTTAAAAAATAAATAAATAAATAAATAAATAAATAAATAAATAAATAAATAAAAATAATATCACATAAAAAAGCAACCTTATTTTCACTGTTCAAAGATATTTACTCTTAATGTTTTCTTATATTTTCATTCAGAATTTGCTGTTTTATTTTTTAAAAAACCCCTCAATCCCAAAACCTGCAAACATGATTGAATCTTCTCTTTCTCTCCTTCACCTTCACATGTCAAATCTTTATATTCGGTCCATCAGTAAGTCCTGTGGATTATACCTCTGACTATATCCCAGATCTACCCACTTCTTTCCATTCCTACTGCCATCGTGTCACCCAGCCCCTGTCATTTCTTACTTGGTCTACTTCAGTAGCCTTCCGACTTATCTCTTTGTTTTCACTCTTGTTTTGAAGAGTTAATTTTATTTTTCACACATTCATTAGAGTGATCTATGTGTAAATTTAATCCTGTCATTCCCCTCTAAGAAACTTTCCAAAAGCTTCCCACTGCACCTAGAATAAAATACAGATTTCATTCAAGCAGCTTAAATGCCTCAGTATGGTCTAAACCTGCCTATCTCTCCTCCTCTGCCCCTTACTCATTCTTTTCCAGCCATCTCACCCCAGGGCCTTTGCACTTCCTACTTTGTCCGCCTGGAACATTAATCCTCTGGTTTTTGCACATGACTGCTCCTTTCCATGTCTCAACTCTAATGTCACTTCCACAGAAAGACCTTTCCTATTCATCAAATCAAAATAGCCTCCCAGCTGCTTGTTATCAAATCACCCTGTTTTATTTCATTCTGGGCACACTTCACATTTTAAAATAGTCTTTTAAAAACATTTTTTTCTTCTCTTTTTTTCTAAAAAGTAAGATGTAGGAGAGTCATGACATGTCTAACTTATTTATTGCTCTACCCAGTGTTTCAAATGGTTCTTGCCCATGGGTAATCAGTATCCAATAAACATGTATTGAATGAGTGAGTGAAGAAATGAATGAATAACTGAGATCATAGTGAGAATTCCTTTTATATTTTTCTTTTATCATTTTCTATAATGTTAAGCCTGTATTTCTTAAACCTGAGAAAATGCCCACAGACCCTCCTCCCGCCCCCGAATGTTGACTTAGACATGAACCAGCATGAAATGTGTTTAAGTTCCTCATGCTTATGGCCTTATATGGGTCCACAATCAAAACAAATTTACAAATTACATACAGACAAAACCACAAAACAAATACGATTCAAATGAACAGTACTGACAAGGTGATACAGGTGAAACTCAGTCACAACTCAGGGTGAGTAAGGTCTCATTGCTATGACGCATGTTCCTTTGAGTTCCCAGGACCAAACTGTCCTTTGCTTTTTCATGATTTTTCTCTCTTTGAACGACTGCAAAACCTTAATTTCTATACCATGCTGTGAGTTAGATTCATCTAGAATGGGTGTGATACACTGGAGACACACTTGCCTCTGGTCTTTTCCTATTAATATTTCTCCTTTAAGTCATCCTACTGGATGCAATGTGATCTTTAGCCTAAAGTAAAGGAGGGCAGCGAATCATATCTCAGACTTGTTTTTAAGGCGATGCTCATCCAGATGTCCCAGCATGGATTTACAATAGTAGGGACACGTTGTTCCCTAGAGTTGCAGGGAAGCATCTTCAGGAGAAAAGTAGAGGCAGGGAAGGATGAGACAGAACTTTCTAGGGGTCTGCCAGTGACAGAAAAGTGGCACTTTGGGATGAGGGGGCTTTGGGGTCGGGTGAAATGGTGAGCAGATGGGCCCTAAGAGAAGGTCAGCCGTGTGGTGATGGGGTGCCTTAGAGGGGCGCAGTGTGATGCTGTCCTCATGATGCAGGCAGCCTCTCCTCAAACATGAGAAAAATCACACACTGTTTGGTGAGACTGGATTCCTTGAAGTTGGTGAGGGGCAGACCTCTGCACGGAGGTGGAACGAGAAAGGGATGGAAAGAGATGCAAGGGAAGATTGCTTGGCGGGGGGTGGGGAGGTGGTGTCTGGATTCATCCGCACCAGGAAATGAAATTTATTTAATTCTCCAAGTAATATCCTATTTATATATAGTATCAAACACACATCTCACTAAGCACAACATCACACACCTCATATACGTGTGTCTATTTGCATATTTATATATTCATTTTGCTATAAAAGTTGGTGCTTGTTTAGACAACTAATTTAAAAAGCACAACTAATTAAAAATTTAAAATTTCTAACAAATATCTCAAACATCACAAAAATCCAATATTTTAAATTTGCATATTTACAAAAACTTGTCACCATGCTAACATACTGCTGGGGGACCCCCTCCTCTTGACCTTAGGGTTTAAGGATGCCCTCCCCCTCATTTTAGGATTTTGGAAGAGCTCAGGGCAAGTGAGGAGCACTGAAATTCAAGCCTCATTAGTTTCACAGTATATTAATTATGTATAGCTATATAACAAATTATCCCCACCCCCAAGGAAATCTAGCTCCTTTAAATTTAAATAGATCTCTTATCTCCCATAATTTCTGAGGGGCTTCTCTTACTAAGTTGCAAAGACTGTTTTGAACCTTGGACCGCTAGATTCCAAAATCTGTGTTCTTATCCATAACCTCTACAGCCTCAACTCTTCTAGCTCACTCATGCCTCCCTGCTCAGCGAGTTCCTGCCCACACTCAGCCTGATTCCTGCCTCCTTTGCAGAGCCTTATTCCCTTCTCTGGCACGACTGGGGTTTTCTTTCCTCTAAACTCCTAAACCCTGTCTTTCCCCCATTTAGCAAACTTCTCACAGGATTTTAATTGCTTAGTTGTCTGCAAGGTAGACTATAAGTTACTTGAATTCAGGGGCCACTTTTTCCCCTATCCCCAAATCCACAGTAGCTGGCAAAACCCTGACTTGAGGTCAATGCCAGTGAACGTCTGTTGCATGAACAAATGGATTGTCCTGGATTCAGAGAGTCGGGCTCATTTCTAAAGCCATATTTCATCGGATTTCTGGATGGTTAGCATTTAATGATCATAGCAAATCACTGGGGCCACAGGAACTCAGCCCCCCCTTTTTTTTTCTTTTTTTTTTGGTGAAATTTGTTTTGTCTAGAGAAAGGCATTGGGACAGGTTAACCCTCAGCAAACCAGTGACCATATGCTGCTTACTTTAAATGCTAGCAGCCCCACTTAGCCGACTGATAGTGCATTCAGAACCTCTTTATGCCACTAAAACCTGCAAAATAGGAAAGCTCTATCAAGTGCATTGCACCAGTAGGCAGCCAGAGCCCCAGCATGTGGCTGCCCACCACTTCTTGGGGCACCCCGAAGTTTCCCATTCTGCAGATGGGTCTCGGGTGGCAGGATCAGCACACACATGTTAGAGGATGCCAACTATCTATTACTCCCCAAGAGCACCCAGCTTTCCACATGCCAAAGGTACACACTTTATTTTAACAGTTTTCTTTCTCTCTGCAAATTGAAATACTCTATGTGGGAATATGTGAACCTAGGGCATAATAGAAATACAAAAGGGAAATTCCAAACATTCTTCACCAGGTACACTTCACCCGGGGCAGCATGATTTGCTTTCTTCTCCTGTACCCACTTCGCTTCTTACATACGTGCTCTTATACAGTTCTCTTACTTCCCCAGTGAATTCTAAACCCCTCAGAGGAATTCCACCCATAATCTCCTAGTAGATTAACTCAAGTTCTGCTGCCTACATGTTGCCTTCTTCGATCACACCGGTCTTCGTCCTTTCTAGAATTCCAGTGGTGTTTGCTGTTTGATGCTTAATATAGACCATGCTTCTCAGATTTTCCTGTGCGTACACATCACCTGGCAGATTTGTTAGAATGCAGATTCTGACTCAGTAGGTCTGCGCCGGGGCCTGAGAGTCTGTCTGCACTTCTAACAACCTTCAGATTAGGCCCTCGCTGCTGATCCGTGGACCATGTTTTGAATGATGAGGGTAGAGACGGTTTGGTTTTGAGTATTTTCCTCCCTAGCTCCCTTCTTCCCTCCCTCTCTCCTTTTTTTCCACTTTCTGTAAATATTTCCTGGGTTTCTTCTATATTTTGTACTTAGCATTTCGTGTTGTCATTTTAGAGGTAAAAATCACCTCTAAATAACTTTCTTTATATTTGTATTTGCAGTTTTTCATTTTATTTATTTACCTATATTTGTACTTACTTGTATTTTCTTTCCTCCTCAACCAGTTGTAACATTCTTGAAGGCAGATAGTGGTCTACAATACCTAGGTGGTATTTTTTTAGATTTTAGTTCCAGTATAGTTAACATACAGTGTTATATTAGTTTCAGGTGTACAATATAGTGATTCAGCAATTCTGTACTTAGTGCTCATCGCGATAAGTGTGCTCTTAATCCGCTTCACCTGTTTCACCCATCCCCCCCCCCCCGCACTCATCTCCCCTCTAATAAACACCAATATGTTCTCTATAGTTAAGAGTCTGTTTTTTGGTTTGTCTCTTTTTTTTCCCTTTATTCACTTGTTTCATTTCTTAAATTCCACATAAGAGTGAAATCATATGGTATTTGTCTTTCTCTGACTTACCTTGGCACTGTATCCTCTAGATCCATCCATGTTGTTGCAAATGACAAGATCTTATTCTTTTTATGGCTGAGTAATATTCCATTATATATGTATGTATGTACCATTTCCTTTTTACCCATTCTAGGTGGCATTTTTTTGTGCTTTTTTTTGGTGAAAAGAGCACACATGCTGAGAACAGCAGATCTAAGCTGATGTACTGCGGCTAAGATTTGGGTAAGTTCCTTCATCTCTGAGCCTCAGTGTGACCACCTCAGAAATGGGTGTTACATTGTTGCAGAAAGTCACAAGCTTTCTTGCAAAGTAGCTCGCCCAGGGCTTGTCTCCTCTGATCTTGAGAAATGTTCCTTCCCTGTCCTCCTGCCTGAAACTGATTGGCTCCAGACATCCAGGGGGTTCAAATCCTGGGGAAGTTGGGGAGAGTGTCCGGGAAACCGTTCAGAGGGGAGGTTTAATTTCCTTTTGCCCGGGTTCTCATTTTGAAGTTTTAGTTGAAAGATTTCGGGGCGCCTGGGTGGCTCAGATGGTTAAGCGTCTGCCTTCGGCTCAGGTCATGATCCCAGGGTCCTGGGATCGAGCCCCGCATCGGGCTCCCTGCTCCGCAGGAAGCCTGCTTCTCCCTCCTCCACTCCCCCTGCTTGTGTTCCCTCTCTCGCTGTGTCTATCTCTGTCATATTAAAAAAAAAAAAAAAAAAGAAAGATTTCATCAGATGCTGGCAAATGCTTATATTTCTGTTGTTTTAAATTTTATTTAAGACAATGCTTTGAAATTCCCATTCTAAAGTATGATAGTTGATATAATAACTAAGCCTTAAAAAATTATGCATTTCATGTATAGTAAAAAAAAAAAAAAAGCTGTATTTTTTATTACCAGTGAATTTACCACTCAAGTCTGCTGCAACGTCAACTCCTTTTTTTTTTTTTTTTAGTGTACAAGTCTTTTTTATTTTTGGTATAAATATTCCTAAATATTTTATTTATTTTTTTGGATGCTATTGTAAATCGGATTGCTTTCTTAATTTCCTTTTCTCATAATTCATTGTTAGTGTCTAGAAAAATTCTAATATTACTTGAGTTTCTTTCCATTTGAAAAGAATGAAGTAATCATTGGAAAAAAATTAAAGCCTTGGATAGCTGTAGTGAGATGTGGGATAGGACCCAGGTCTGCTACAGGGAAGCACAACTGTGTCTTAGTCCTGTGTGTCTAACAACTCGATGAGAGAGCTTCCTAAAAATCACCTTTAATGTATCTAGTCTCTGTTTTCTCCATACAAAATGAGTGGGTCAAACTAAATGATCTGTAAGACCCCTTTTTACTCTTAAAAAAAAAAAAAAGCCAACTATGATTCTTATTAGTTTAGTTAAAAGTATTGGGGAAATGAAAACCTCAGTCAAGTAAAACAATTTCTTTATAAGTTTTAGAAATGAATAGTGTAAGCGAGATTATAGGGAGAAATGTTTAAAATGCTTGAGAGAACACTCTCAAGTAATTTGAAGCCCTTGAAGAACATGGATTAAGATACAAAAAATTGGTTAATTGCAAACCATTCTTAACTATTCATTACTGCATGCTAGAGAGCACACTTTGCTTAAATTGAGTCCCTGTAGATTCTTGACAGGAAGAAAGAGATACTTCATTTTAAAAAAACTATTTACATTTATATTTGTTTTGCAGTTCAGCTTGGGAAAGAACAGTATCACATGTGGTTCCAGGCACAGGCACTGCTGCCACATTCTGGGGTCACACCCTGGCTCTGTCACTTACAGCCTGTGTGACCTTGGGTGAGTCAGTCAGCCCCTCCATAGAACAAACTTTATAATTGTAGTAGGTTAGTGATGAGGATTAATGAAGTATATTTTGAGTGTTGCCTAGTATATAGTAGATGTTCAATAATTATTATATTATTATGATAGCTTCATTTTAGTGATTTACTTTAAATATGGTCTACAATCTTACCTTAAACTACAGTCCTACATTGATAACTGAGGTCTTAAAATATCCATTTCCTATTCAAATTGCTCACATTTTTGCAGTTTTCATTGGGAGGTCATGCCATATAATGGGAAGAAAGTAGACAGTCACTTTTCAAGTCAACTTTGTTATAGATCTTGCTATCTTTATCCATAAATAAGATGGTGGTTGGGTTAGATGATCAGATTAGACCTGTTCAATTTGGGGTACGTGGCCTTTGGAGGGCTGATATGTAGGCAGAAGTTGTATGCAAAATATTGTGTCTAGGGCCACTTTTCTGGGGCAAAGCTCTGTACCATTCAGTACGCTCTCAGATAGGTTCATGAGGAGTTAAGAGCTTCCTGTCTCAAGCATCTTCAGATTCCCTGTTGGCTCCATAGTTACATGATTACAGGACATTGGAATTTTGTTAAAATCACTCAGGGGAACAGAATTTCAGGGGAAATTGATAACCGAAGCCATTTCCTAGTGAATAGGAAACTGTATTTTGTTTGATAGTTCCTTCTGGCAGTAGTAAGAACAAGGAAAAACAGAGTACAGATTTTCAACTGACGCATGACCCAGCTTGTCCCTCTGTTTCAATGAGACAAATGCTACCTACTCAGTTCTTTAGGAACATTTGAATTACCACGAGGTCTCTTATTTAAGATTTAGATCTGCTTACTCTATATATAATGAGTATATTAATACTTCTGGGTGTCATTTTTGATTTTTCTAAGCTAATAAGACAAAAGGGTGCATATTTTTTGCTAGAGTCCCACCACTAATCACTCTATATTAATCTGGTAAAGTTCTCTTGACTGGCTGTGTTATGACTGAACACTTTCTCTGGAAGGATCTGGAAAGATGGATCTGCTAAAAATCAAGTCTGGATTCTGGGCCAGGGAAAAGAGCAGGGAATTTGAAACTCACAAATTTGCAGCTGGAAAAGAGGAAAAGACTGCCTTTAAGGGAAGTGGGAGAATAAGAAGCTCAGAAGAGTGATGACATCAAATCCAGAGGAGGTAGGGTTGATATCAGGATCAAGAAGTCAAGAGATAGAAGTCAGATGATAATATCAATCAGGATCAAATGACATACTCTGCAAAACAGAGAATGAGAGTTACCTTTCATGCTGTGAAAATTATCAGGCCCCTCTAATGTTACATGCTTTTTTTTCCTAGCAACCAAACTGCCACCTCTATATGGCAGCTCCAGCGGCTTGAAATCATGTCCAAATTCCAGAGCTTGGGGAAGCTGCTCACGCAACTGACCTGACCTGGCCACTGGTGTCCATAGGACACTGCTGTAGAGGTAGGGTGCCCATCCCAATGGGGGGAGGCAACTCTGTTGAGGCCCCATCCTTTAAGAGTTGTTGCTTCTGTTTGCCACTGCCTCTGGATAACAAGAGAACAAGTGCACTGTTATATCCAGTCCTCTATGCCTTTCTTCCTAAAAATTTCTGAAGAGTTCTTTGAATTGGTATTTTAAAAGTTGATATTTTAGAAACAAGAAATAAATAGAGAACTTACTTGACATAATGGTACATATTATCTATAATTAAATTATTTTATACTTTAGTTATTATAATTTCATTATTGTATTAAATTATTTTGTGTGTACATATTTAAAGAATATTACAAATAATATGTAGTTTCCACTAGAGTATGGTGATGCTTTTAACTATTCAATGCTCTTTAGTGCTGAACTAGCTGGAAAGACCTGGTTCTACTGGGGTCTACTTCTTTACCTGGTTTTAAATCTTTGAAATCCTCTCAATTACTTGTGTCTTATGCCTTTTCATGATCCATACCAAACCATTTTGTTCTAGCAAGTAGTTCCATATTTTTCTCCATCTTTCTACCTGTCTCAATTTCTAAGTCTCTCTCTAAAATATATGTATTTTATTGGCTAGCGTGTTTCTTAACCTTTTGCTATTGGCATTGCTATTTTCTGTTGTACAAAAGAGCAAACTAAAAATTGTAGAAATCTTGGAGGACACATTGGTCTCTGTGCGAATATGCTGGCTATAAAACTCATTCTTCTGGTCTACTGGAGTTGAAAGGGTTCTATAAGCCGAGTAGGATTTGCAAAGAGAGAAAATAACTCTTATGCGGGATCAACCTAGAAAAATCTTTCATTCATTCATTCATTCATAGGCATGCACTGAGCACCTAATATGTCCCAGTCATTCAGACAGAACCTGTGGAAACAGAATTGAATATGAAATCTTCCCTACTCTCATGAGCATAAGGTCCAGTGGGAAAAAAGATGTAACAGTTGACAATTAGAGTGCAGGTGAGAAGCATTATGATGGAGGCACAAGAGGCTATGGGAGCTCTGATATTATAATTTATAATAAATATATATATATATATATATATATATTGGTCTTCATCTCCATTTCTGACACAGGGCCCCTAAAAATCATTGGAATTTCCTAAGTGGTGGGAGTAATAAAACTGTCTTTTGAGCTCATGTTAATAAGGTGACTTTTGGAAAGCCCTTGGGTAACCTAAGGATGGGGTTTTGTTGCCAGTGAAACCAACCATGTGATTGAAGAGTTGGAACTTTTAGTTTTACCCCTGACCTTTGGGGAGGGGAGAGGAGCTGGCGTTTGAGTTTAAATCACCAAAGGCCAAAGATTTAATCAATCATGCCTGTGTAATGAAGCCTCCATAAAATCCCGAAAGGACAGGGTTCAGAGAGCTTCCAGGTTGGTGGACACATGGGAATTCAGGGAGAATGGTATGCCCATAGAGCATAGAAACTCTGTGCTCCTTCCTGCATACTGTGCCTCTGCATGTCTTCCACCTGGGGGTTCTTGAGCTATATCCTTTTCTAAGGGACTGGTAAGCCTAAGTAGATGTTTTTATAAGTTCTGGGAGCCACTCTAGCAAATTAATCAAACCCTGGGGGTGGGGAGTGGGAACCTTGGATGTATAGGCAATTGGTCAGAAGCAGAGGTAACAACTTGGCTTGGTGGTTAGCATCTGAAGTGACAGGGAGGCAGGGGGATGCATTCATATGGGACTGAGCCCTTAACCTGTGTGATCTGATCCTCTCTCCAGTTAGATAGTAGATGGTGTCGGCATTGAGTTAATTGCTTGGTGGTATGGAAAATAGACACACACACACACACACACACACACACACACACACGAGGAACCCAGAGGAATGGCACAGGCCCCAGCCCAGGCTGTTCAGGAAAAACTCTGTATAGAGGGGTTGAACTTGATCTTAGTCTTGAAGAATGAATAGGAATTGTCCAGGTAAAAAGAGAATAGGGTAGGAAAGATTCCAGCAGAAAATGTATATGTTCAAAGACCTAAAGCTAGAGGAACATTTCAAGTTCATAGACATATAAGAATGTGCTTCTGTACCATGGGGACAGGGAGTTCTTTACTTTGTGGCTCCTTCCTGAGGGTCACCTTCAAGCATCCTCACTGGCTGGTCTTGCTGCCTTAGGGCTTATTTCTCTCCATTGGCTGCTTTGTAGACTTTTGGCACTCAACCCATCTTATGCCTCTCATGTAGGGCTTGCCTTGACGTTGTAGAGACTGTCACAAGTTAGTCAGATGATTAAACAGCATTTACTACCCACTGTATATGAAGATTTTGGTTTTAGTTCTGTATATGTAATTTCTGTTGTGACAAACATGCTGGGAAGAGTGGAAAGTACACAAAACTGGAGCCAGACAACCTGAGAACAAATCCCCACTCTTTCATAACCTAGGTGTGTGTGATTCTGGACAAACCACTTAGAATGCTTTGAGTCTGTTTCCTGCAAAATTATGATGAATAATATTAACTACATTGTAGGATTATTGAGAAAAATAAGTGGGATGATGAATACAGATAGGATTTTGAAAGACTAGGGTGTATTAATGATGAGTGTCATTATTCCATCACACACTCACACACCTTCACATGTATAGAGAATAGTTCAGGGTAAATCTGAGTTTCTGAGAGGAAAATATCTTGAGGAACTTTTTGAAGGAAGTGAGAAGACAGCTCGTTGGACATGAAGTAGGAGGTGATTTCAAGAGAGTATCAGGACCCCTGGTGCTGGTGGACTGGGAGAGTGGGTTTTGCCATATGCCCCGTCAAACAGATGGAGCAGAGACCCAGTGAGGAGCATGAGAGGAGGTGTGCGTGGGAAGGGGTGACAGAGCACTGAGGGCTGAGACTGTGGGCTGCATGGGTGGGCAGTGCAGTGGGTGACAGAACAGTAGGATCAGGAGCTTATCGTTGTATCGAGCAGGAAATAATCTGGCGCATACTGAACATCACATACTCATCCAGCTGGTGAGATTAGGCTCCTGAGAGGTTAAGTGATTGGCTCCTAGTCACAGCCAGGGCCAGTTGGAGAACTGAAATTCCAACTTGAGAACCCCAACTTTTAGTTTTATTGTTCTTAACCTCCTCCTGAAGGAAAGAAAAGCAAATGAGTCTCTTCAATCCTAATCATAACAACCTCAGAGAATAAATTTAACACAAGTATATTTATAAATATATTATTTCTTATATTAATTCCTCTTTCTTTCAAGTCTCCAACATTTACATATATCAGGAATCTTTCTAGCATTTTCATCAAATTACTTATTCACAAATTCATTTATTCATTAATTCAAATACCCTTTTACTAGGGTTTCCTATACTCTAGGCACCACAAAAAGGAATGGGGATCCAAGCTGAACAGGCCCCTCTCCTTAGTCTCAGGGCATTCATCATCTTATAGGGAAGACAGACAGACACGTGCAGTACTGCCCAGTAAGTGTGCACAATGGAAGTGTGCACAGTGAAAGGAGCAATCATTTTGGAAAGTTGAGGGAGGGTACCTCAGAGTTAGTTGATCCTTGAACTGGGTCTTAGAGGAAAACTAGGAGTTTGCCACTTAGAGGCAGGAGGTGGAGGTAGGTGAAGAGTAATGAACACTCCTGGTGAGTGATGTGCAGGAGTCTTCATGGTTGAAAGGCAGAGAAACTCTCTCCCTGACAACATTTGATAACACATGATGACATTGTGAGGGAACAACACTGGTGTGAGTTTTGGGGAAACATTTTTAAGTCTCAACCAAGTAAAAGGTGACTTAATGAAAAAGATAAATGACAAACTCTTTTAAATCCAGAAAAAAATCCTCTCTTCTAGCTTCAGGAAGAGGCTAATGATTGTGTGGAGTCACTTTATGAAACCCTGCCAGATGGGATTCTGCTTGTGACTCCTTTTGCTCCAGGCAGTGGGGAAGGAGTTGCACGGGATGAGTTTTTTTCCCACTTGTTAAGCTTTGGCAGCTATGACTGGCTCCACACATGCAGAGTTTGGTGTCGTAATAGTGACATTGTTTCTGTGAAACTGAAGTGATGTTTATTGAGCTTTGAGGACACAGAGATGAACATGACATGATCTCTGCCCCCAGAGAACGTGCAGCCAGGTGGGGTGGACAGACATGTGGGGAAACACACACAACATGGTGGGATGTGTGCTGGAGGGCTTAGGGGACAGCATGGGGTCCAGTGTGGCCTGTGTTCTTACGTTGAAGAATGAGTAGGAGTCAAATAAGGGGAGGAAACTTTTCCTCATAGAAGAAATCACCATCATCATCATCATCATCATCACCATCATCTTCTTCGTCTTCGTCTTCATCTTCGTCTTCGTCTTCCTCTTCTTCTTCCTCTTCCTCCTCTTCTCCTCCTCCTCCTCCTCCCCCAGACCCTCCCCCCGCTCCTCCTCCTCCGGACCAGTATGAGGTTTTTGGAGAATATGGATGTGACAACAAAGCATAAGAGGCAGTTGAAGCAAGAAAAGGCCAATCCCCAGAAACTTCTAGGCCTAGAGGAGTGTAGACTCCATTTTGTGAGGTTGGGAGAGCCATTGAAAAATTTTAAGCAGAGAGTCATCAGAATAAGTTTTAGTTTTAGAGGTATCATTCTGGCTGTAGTACAGGGGAAGAGGTGGACAGGGCAAGATTATAGGCAAGGAGACCAGTTATCTGGCTGTCACAACATCCTTGGCAAGAGATGAAGGTGGACTGAATTAAGTAAAAATTGTGGGAATTACCAGTCATGTCAGGATAGGAGGGGATGGGAGGAGTTTGGTAGGGCTCACAGATTTCTAGTTTAGTTGCCTGTGGAGATAGTCATGCTACTGGACAAGTTGAGTAATACAGAAGGAAGAGGTAGTTTGGGGTGCTGGTGTATGTGTTGAACTGAGTTCTAAATTCTAGATTTTCTGGATTTGAGGTACCTGTGGGTCCTCCAGATTAATATGTCCTGCAGAAAGTAGAGTTACAGAGGATAGGGTAAGTCTGGGGCTGAGAAGAGATATCTGGGTTTGAGATACAGACTTGAGGGTCACCAGCCTTAAGAAGTAGTTGGACGTGGAGAGGGAGGGGCATGGAGCTTTCTGAGAACAAATGATCAGCGAGAGAGGAGGCTGAGGATCGTATCAAGGGACTTCAGTGTTTGAAATTATAAATCAGAAACTTCAGATCTTATTCATTGTTGACACAGCCTTCAGGTGTTTTCCCCATGGGCAGACTTTGGCTGACAACAAAGTGTTAAATGCCAGGAGCTAAATTTATCCTGTAAAGAAATTCTTCCCCAAGCAAGAAATTTTTGGCTCTTACACTGGGACTGTGTGTGCTTCACTTCTAACAACTCTTGGTGGTTGGTAGTTTGGATCACATTTGGACCAATATTTTCATGCTAGTATTTTGAGTAAAATAGTCTTGGATCATAGAAGTGGATGTGTATTCTCTAAGCCTCACGGCTAGTCACCTGTTTTGATCCGAACAAGTTTGGCAGTTTGATCTGCAGGTTTTCTTATGACACAAATTGGCATTTTACCTTTTGAAAACGAAGGAACTAGAGACCAGATAATTTGTCCTTTTTTTCTACTTTCATGTATTAGAGTTCTCTGGATAAATGGACCAATAGAGAATATATGGAGAGAGGAAGAGATTTATTTGTAAGGAATTAGCTCACCCAGTTATGGAGGCTAAGAAGTCCCACTATGTGCTGTCTGCAAGCTGGAGACCCAGGAAAGTTGGTGGTGTAATTCAGTCTAAGTCAGAAGGCCTGAGAACTAGAGCCCTGAGGGCAGGATAAGATTGAGGTCCCAGCTTAATTAGGCAGGCAGGGCTGGATTCTTCCTCCCTCCACCTTTTTGTTCTATTCAGCCCCTCAAAGGGTTGGATGATGCCCGTCCACACTGGAGAGAGCTGCTTTCTGAGTCCACTGATTCAAATGCTAATTTCATCTGGAAACATCCTCACAGACATGCCCAGAAATAATGTTTAGTCAAGTATCTGTGTACTTCATGATCCTGTTATGTTGACACGTAAAATTAACTATCACACTCAAAAGTCAGGGAGAGCCTTTCTCAGTCTTGTCACTTTGATCTTTTTTTTTTTTTTTTTAAAGATTTTATTTATTTATTTGAGAGAGAGAGAGAGCACATGAGAGGGGGGAGGGTCAGAGGGAGAAGCAGGCTCCCTGCTGAGCAGGGAGCCCGATGCGGGACTCGATCCAGGGACTCCAGGATCATGACCTGAGCTGAAGGCAGTCGCTTAACCAACTGAGCCACCCAGGCGCCCTTGTCACTTTGATCTTTTGGACGACATAATTCTTTATTGAGTTGGGGGAGCTGTGCTGTGCATTTTTGGATGTGTGGCAACGTACCTGGTCTCTACCCACTAGATGCCAGTAACACCACCACAGACCATCTCCAGAAATTGCCAAGTATCCCCTGTGGTCAAAATCACCTCCAGTTGAGAACCAATGTCTAAAACTCTGTCTAGAACCCAATTCCTTTATCTCCTTGTTCAAAAACCTTTGGTGATTGCCTGCTATCTTTGCTATGTTTCTCAGATAATTCTCACCTCATGATAGGGAAATGAAAGGAAAGGAAGGTAGAATGTTGTTTTGGATGATCTTGCCTTAGTTCTGGTCTGAAATCAGGAGCTGCATTTGGTTAATCTCTTCCCTTCTGGGCAAGAGTTTTTTTTGTTTATTTTTTAAAAATCTGAATCACATTCACTCTGTCCTGCAGAAGACATGACCTGTTTTTTCACTTTGCAAAATTGCTAATAGATACTACTTATCAAGCCCTTCCTATGTGCCAGACACCATTGTGCTCAGAGTTTTAGAGAAATTAACACATTTAATCCTCACAAAAGCCCTGGGTACGTGACACTATTTTAAATCCTGTCTTACCAGTGAGGAAATTTAAATTACATTATTTTCCCTAATAGTGCAACTAACCTAGGCCAGAACACAGATTTGAATGCAGGCCAGCTTTCTCTGGAACCCTATCTTCACCACGCTACATTCTGTTGTGGATATACAGTGAAGGCACTGTATGCGTTCTTGGGCTAGCTTTGCCACTTATTAGCTCTGTGTTCTTGGCTGAATTAATTTACTTCTCTGAATTTAGATTCTTTTTCAATAGAAAGGGGGGAAATAATCCCTACCCTATCCTATCCCTATGTAATTTTTATAGGATTAAATAGTCTAAGGTCTAGTGCAAAGTAGATACACACTAAGAATTAGCTTATTCTTTTTTTATTTGTATAAGAGCTCTAATACTTGATCTAACTATGTCACTCATGAGTTAAGGATAGGAGATATGCGTAGTAACAGGTATTAAAAATGTAAAACAATATATAAATACTTAAAGTTTGAGAAATGTAGGTTTTTTGTGTGTGAGAGAGAGGCAGGTGTGCACTAGCCTTTTGGAACATCTAATTTGTTCCCAGTGCTTTTCTGTATTATCTCATTTAATTATCTTCAGAGCAGTTATCTTAATTTAATTTCTAAGAAAACCAAGTGTCAAAGAGAAGTTGTAGCTTACCCAGTGTCATATAGCTAGTAAATGACAGGACTGTCATTCAAACCTGGGTCCATTTGGCTCTGAAATCTAGGCTCAGTTGCATTACTTTGCTTTCATGTGACATTTTTAAGTTTCTTAGCTTGTCAAAATCGTTGTGTCAAACCTAATCATGTAAAAAACATCTATAGGTACTCATGTTCTTTCTGAGATGAAGTCCCACAGGGATGATAAATATAATAGCTTAGTACCCCATGGCAGAGCTGCCCCTGAGGGCTAACATATCAAAAAGAGAAGGGAAGCAGATACAGGAGCCTATAGTTTCATCCTCTCTGTCCATCTGTCACACACACACACACACACACACACACACACACCACACACTCACTCACTTGTGTGCGATCTGAAAAGTCATCAAGATAATGTAGAAGGCTGTGGAAAATTACTTTGTGTTAGAAGTAACTAGAGAAAAGAATTTGGACATTTATGGAAGCAACTCCACAAGAAAAACCCCAGGGAAATTAGACTCTATAATAAATAGAAATTACCTTGAGATAATTGCTAACTTTGTAATCATTTTAAAGTTCAATGAAAAATTTAGAAATAAAAGAGAACATGCTGTGATTGAAGTATTTTTAAAAATTATACATGAGCTCATGAAGGTAGTAAGCATGTCAGAAAACCCACAACTATTTGTGTAGATAGGCCTCAGGGACACTTATTGGATCCAAGAAAAGGATCATGTAAATCATTTCTGTGTTAGTGTGGGATTTTGTTATTGTTTTTTTCTAGAGAAACTGTGAAGATATCAGGAGACTACAATGAAGACAGAAGAAAATGTGATGCAGAATTTCACAAAATAAATGAACTGAGAACATGTACCCCCAGGAAGGTCTGACAACTAACTGAAAATGAAATGGGATAAGTTTTATAAAGAAAAACTACTTTGGCAATGCAGTGGAATGATCAACACTGGCTCAGGTGGACCAAAAAAAAAAAAAAAAAAAAAATTGAGATGACTCTTATTCATTTCAGAGGCATTGGCTAGAGAAGTCCATTCCTTCTTTTTGATCTCCTCTTATTCTGCTTCGATTGTCAGCCTTTGTACGTTTTAGTCATAAGGACAATAGTTCAGGTTTTAAAAGTGAGCAATACGTTTCATGATTTTTGGTGAAAAAAATAGTTTTCTTGTAGGTGATTAGTTTCATCTGCAGTTGAGAATATGGAGAAAAATCATTCTAGGGCACATAGTAATGGATGGGAAACTCAGTGATCTGTATGGCTAGAACATAGGTATGTGGTAAATGGGATAGCTCTTTTAAAGGATAATAACCTAAAGTGATCAAAATGACGATTTATGACTAAGAATCTTTGTTCCCAAGGATAGATATGTTGACACATTTTTAGGCAAGAAGGAAAAGCATATGCATTTCTGCTCAACATATCTATGCATGTACATACACACACACGCACACACACAGATGCATGCCTATGGTAGACAGCCAAGACCCAGAGGATGTTGGAGGTAATTTCATGACCTTGGGAGTCTACAGTCTGGAATTCTAGAGCAGTGTTTCTTGAAGTGTGGTCACTAGACCAGCATCAGGATCATCTAGGTATTTGTTACAAATGAAATTCTCAGGCCCCATCTCAGACATTATTAAATGAGAAACTCTGGAGAGCATCTGCCTGTGTTTTAACCAGCTCTCCAAAAGACTCTGATGCATTCTAGTTTGAGGGCCCCTGATCTACAGCATGTAGCAACACCTTTGTCCAGGTGGGGGATGTACAGGACATAATCCTTGTCCTCAAGCAGATCTCAGTTTGGTTGAGATTTTAAGACCTCTACTTGATTAACAAGGATTTACGGGTGTTCTAGGGTGGTGTAGTGGAGGCAAGCTTGAAAATAGAGATTAAGGAGAAACAGGCTCTGCTTGAGGGTATGGACAAAGACTTGAAAGTAGAAATGTACTTAAGAATTAATGGGAGCTTTCCAACTAGACAAATGCAGGGAATACAATTGCAGGCAGGGGAAAAATGGCACATCAAAGCGCAGAACCATGAAAGAAATTATCTGTACGGGGTGTTAACAGGTGGTTGATGTGGCTAAAGCATTAGTGAATGGATGGGACATTTTGGAAGCAGCACTGCCATATTCAGGGCTACTCTTATCTCACCTTTTGATTATTGCTGAGTGCTCCTTACTCGTCTTTTGGCCTCCAGTATAGCTCCCCATCAAATGCATCTTTAGCAACTAGAAGGACCGTTCAAAAGTGCAAATCTGTCCATGTCACTTTCCTGCTTAGAACTCTTTCATGGCTCTGGTTTGCCTGCAGAATAAAGCCCAAATTCCTTAACCTGACATATATGTGTAAGGTCTTGCATGCTTTCAATTGCTTTTCTGTCTACTCTGAACTCTTTGGTCTTTCCTTAGGTCTCCTAAGGATCTTTCCTCTGCTGCTTCTCCAGCTGCCTTTCTTTTGAGAAACTCCTATTTAACCACCAAGAATCAGCTTAAATTTCATTTCCTTCAAGGTTCCCCAAAGACCTCACGTCCAAAGCTGACTGGGGAATCTTCCCTGCACTTCTATGCTGTCCTCAGACGCATCTATCCTACTATGTAGCACACAGTACTGATACTGCTCACCTGTTTTCTCCCTTCTTATTCTGATCCAGTGCAGGACAAAAGCTCAGTCTTCTTAAGTTTCTAACCTCAAATCTGAACACAAGGCCTGGCACATCATAGTGTGAGTGAATATTTATTGAGTGGGTGAACTGTGAAAGGTTTTATGTTTCAGGCCAAGGAACCCCTGAAGAAAGTTTAAGATAATAACTATTCTCTTAATTGACAAGATCATTCTGTTTGGGGAAACAGTGATGATGCAGTAAATTCATAATTTTGAATACCCTTCAATCCTGGTCTTCTTTCTAGCTACTTAACCTTGGTGCAACTCCTTACCATTAATACAATTACATCCATCTAACTTGAATGATTCCTTTCTTTCACTAGATTGAACACAGCATGGGAAACCTCTATTAGAGCATGGATATTGATCTGCTTTACATCAGAGCTAATATATAGTTGATTCTCATTGTTCATGGTAGCTGTATTCTATAAAGTCACCATGAATATTGAATTAGCAAATACTGAACCATTGCTTCTAGGGAAAATAGTGGGTTAGGTTCCTGTGAATCCTTGGTCACAGTATTTTTGTCAACCAATTGATATATAACCTTGTTTTTTATATGTGTTGCTATGTAAAGCTATCATATCTGTGTCTATATTTGATTTATTAATGTTGAACTCATGGCCAACAGCATTATGTAACTCATACCTGGAAAAAAACTTGTAGCACATATGTTTTCTCCATAAGGCACTGTATAGCCTTCTTGAACTTAGGGACACTAGGCTGCATTTCAGCACTGTGCTTGAGGGCATTTTAAGCAGCAGCATCACTGATAAAAAGCACAAAAATGTGAAAAAATGTGGCAGTAATTAAACCAGGAAAAGGATATTTGTTTACAGTATGAGAACCGAAACAAAGAGGCAGGGCATCCCCTTGTTTGATCTCAATTGGAAAAGTGTTATTAAACATTACGGAAGAAAAGATTGGTGAACTTACTGTCATGAACAATTAAAAATGAAATAGACGTAATTTAAAAAATGAGCAGAACTGTGGAGCAACTTCAAGCAACTTAATATCTGTATAATTGGAGTTCCTGAAGGATAGGAAAGAGGGCGACAGAAAAATAATCAGGAAAAAAAATCCAAGCCTCCTCCCTGCCCCCTCAAAAAACAGGAAGGGAAATTATAATCAAAACCAGTTAAAACCAGCAGTAAAGAGAAAGTTTTAAAGACAGTAGGTTGGGGACAGGGGGCTCATTACTCACAAAGGAATAAAAATAAGGATGATAGTAGACTTACCATCAGAATGCATGCTAGAAGAAAAACTGAAAGAGAAAGAATTATCAGCATAGAATGCTATACCCAGTGAAAACATCTTTCAAAAAAGAAAGGAAAATACTTTTTATAACCAAACAAAAGCTAAAATAATTTATCCCTGCAAAACTGCACTACAAGAAATGTTAAGGGAAGTACTCTCTTTTCTGTTCCATTGGTCTATTTATTTATCTTGATACACTGCCTTGATTATTGAAGCATTATAATAATTCTTTTATTTTAAAAGATTTATTTATTTTTTAGAGAGAGAGAGCATGAGTGGGGGGGAGAGGGAGAGGGAGAGAATCCTTAAGCAGACTCCCTGCTGAGCATGGAGCCCCATGTGGCGCTCAATCCCAGGACCCTGAGATCATGATCTGAGCCAAAATCAAGAGTCAGATGCTTAACTGACTGAGCCCCAGGCTCCCTGAAGCATTCAGATAGCATTAGTGTTACAATTTTTTTTCCCTTTTCAAAGTTACTTTGGCTATTTTAATCCTTAGCACTTACATATGAATTTTAAAATCAGTGCCTACTGGGATTATGATTGAGTTTTCCATGAATTTATAGATAAATTTGTGAAAAATTGACAACAATACTGAGTTTTCCCATTCATGAACAATGTTTATCTATCCACTTATTTAAGTCTCTTTAATTTTTCTTAGCAATGTTTGCAATTTTCAGTGTACAGGTCTTGCATGTCTTTCGCCAGTTTTATCCTATAGTGTTTCACATTGTTTATTATTTATAAGTGGTCTTGTTTTCATAATTTTCATTTCCAGTTTTTGTTGTTAGTTAATATGTAGACATACAGTTGATTTTTGTATACTGAACTTACGTCCTGCAACCTTGCTAAACTCACTTACTATTTCTGGTAACCTTTTTGTCAAGTCCATATTTTTGTCATCTGTGAATGAAGATTTCCTTATTCCTTTCCAGTTTAAATGTCACTTTTTTTTTCCTTGCCTTAGCTTTGCTGGATAGAACCTCCAGTACAATGTTGAGTAGAAGTGATGAAAATGGGTATTCTTGCCTTGTTTCTTATATTAGGTGGAAAACACTCAATCTTTCGCTATTAAACGTGATGTTAGCTATAGGTTTGGTGTAGGTGCCATTTCTATTAGGTTGGGAAAATTCCCTTTAATTCATAGTTTTTTTTAGAGGTTTTTATTAGGAATAAATGTTGAATTATTTTCAACTATTTCTTCTGATTCTGTTGAGATGATAATAGAGTTTTATATTCAAGTTGGTTAATACAGTGAATTATACTGACTGATATTTGACTGTTAAATCAACCTTGCATTCCTAGGATAAATCCCACTTGTTCATGATGCATTTTTTAAAAGATACATACAAATAAATATGTTGTCGTATTCAATTTGTTAAAATTTTGTTTAAAAAAATAAATAAAATGCTTACATCTGTGTATATGAATGCTATTGGCCTATAATTTTTTATTTTTTTATGTAATAACTGTCTATTTTTGCTATCAGAATAATGCTAACCTCAGGGAAGGAGTTGTGGAGTGTTTTTTCCTTTTCAGTTTTCTAGAACAGTATGTGCAGAATTGATACTATTTCTTCTCTAAACATTTGGTGTCATTTCAGTGAAGCTACCCAGGGCCTGGAGTTTTCTTTGTGGGAAGCCTTGTAGCTATAAGTTAAAAAAAATAATAGACCTACGACTACTTGATTTATCTACTTTATTCTTGAGTGAGATTTGATAATTCCTGTATTTCAACTACTGCCCATTTATCTAGGTAGGCAGATTTATTGGCATAAAATTATTCATAATATTTCTTCATTATCATTTTCAGATCTATAGAATCTGTAGTGATACCATCTCTTTTGTTCCTGATATTGATAATTTATATATATATTTTTTCCTGACTAATCTGGCTAGAGGTTTATCAATTTTTTTTAACGTGACCTGTAGTGCAGGTCTCAGTCTCACAACCCTGAGATCATGACCTAGCCAAAACCAAGAATTGGATGTAACTGACTGTGTCGCTCAGATGCCCCTACCTTATCCATATTTTAACCAACATTGGTGCTGCCACCGTTTTTTTATTTTAGCCATTCTGACAGGTGTGTGGTAGTATTTCATTGTGGTGTTAACGTGCATTTTCCTGATGGCTGATGATGTTAAATATATTTTCATGTGCTTACTTGCCATCTGTATACCCTCTGGTGAAATGTCTGTTCATATCTGTTGCCCATTTTCTAATTGAATTGCTCATTTCTTTCATTTTGTTGAGTTTCCAGAGTTCTTTATGTATCTGGATTTTTCTTTTGTTGGATATCTGATTTACGAATATTTTCTCTCATTCTGTAGTTTGTCTTTTCATTGTCTTCAATGACTGTTCACAGAGTAAAAGTTTAAAAGTTTGATGAATGTCAGTTTATCAGTTTTTCTTTTTATGTATCATTCTTTTGATGTCAAGACTAAGAACTCAAAAAAAAAAAAAAGAAGACTAAGAACTCTTTGGCTAGTCTTAGGTTCCCAAAGATTTTCTTTGATTTTTTTTTTTTCTTAAGTAATAGGTTTTCATTTTACATTTAAGTTTACAATTTATTTTGAGTTACTTTTTTTGTATAAAATGAGAGAATTCCTTCATTTAATTGGTTTTGCAACTTTGTAACAAATCAGCATATTTATGTGGGTCAATTCATAGGATTTTTCTTTCGTAACATCAATGTGGTGGAATAAAGACTACTTACCATGGTGTATAACTCTTTTTATGTATTGTTAGATTTGATTTGCTAATATTTTGCTGAGTACTTTTTATGAGAGTTAGTGGTCTGCAGTTTGTTTGTAGTACTATCTTTGTATGGTTTTGGTATCAGGATAATTCTGACCTCAGGAAATGAGTTGGAAACTGCTTCTCTTTTATTTTCAGAAAGAGACTGTATAAAATTGCTGGTTATTGTTCTTCAGATGTTCAATAGTATTCTCCAGTGAAGCTATCTGGGTATGGAGGTTTGTTTGTTGATATTTAAAATTGCATATTCAATTTTTCTGATTGTTATGGTGCTATACTGATTGTGTATTTCACCTTAGTTGAGTTTTGGTAGTTTGTGGTTTTTGGAGGAATTGGTTCATTTCTTCTAAGTTAGCAAATTTTTGAGTGTAAAATTGTTCATCATATTCCCTTTTTAATGGCTGCAAAAAGTGTAGTTATAATCGCTATTTCATTCCCAATATTGTTGATTTGTGTTTTCTCTTTTTAATAATGTGAACCACATATGTAACTTATTATTTAACAGTTTTATTGAGATACAAGTAATATACAAAAGACGGCACATACTCAACATATACCATTTGATAAGTTTGGACATATGCATACTCCCTTGCTAAAGGCATACACATTTTGTTATTTTTTTTCAAAGTTTGAGCTTTTTGTTTTATCAAATTTATGTGCTTTGTTTTTCAATTTTATGGATATCTACTTTTATGTTTATTATTTTTCCTTCTTGATTTGAGTTCAGTTTACTCTTCTTCAGCTTCTTGAGGAAGAAATTTGGTTATCAACTTGAGATCTTTTCTAATTTCTAATAGACACATTTAGTGCTACAGATTTCCTTCTCAGCACTGATTTAGCTGCTTCCCCTGTATTTTGATAAGTTGCATTTTTGTTTTCATTAATTATATTCATTTTTGTTTTCATTAATTATATTCATTTTCATTAATTATATTCATTTTG
The DNA here is from genome assembly GCF_002201575.2 of Neomonachus schauinslandi. Classification (NCBI taxonomy): domain Eukaryota; kingdom Metazoa; phylum Chordata; class Mammalia; order Carnivora; family Phocidae; genus Neomonachus; species Neomonachus schauinslandi. Next base: position 10,964,608 of record NC_058412.1, on the reverse strand, counting down.
AATTATATTCATTAATTTTATTCATTAATTATATTCATTCATTAATTCATTCATTTATATTCAGGGCTTCAACATATGAGTTTGGGCTAGACACAATTCAGTTCACAGTATTGCTTTAAAATCTTTGTGAGATAATTCTGACATTTGATACATCTCCATGTTCGTGTTCCTTGATTGCTTTTTCTCAATAAAGTCGTGATTTTCTTGATTCTTGGTATGATTTTATTATATTCTGGACATTATGTTTGGAGACCCTGGGTCCTATTTAAATTTTGTATTTTCATAAGTGGTCACCCTATGAAAATAGCCTGTGGGTTGTGGTTTACTTTTATCCTGTGGTCCTAATTTTCAGAATCTGTGCAATGTTATTTTGATCTGCTTAGATCAATAAGTAATGCTCAGGATCCCTTTGTTCTTGCTGGTTCTGCCTAAGGGAGTGAAAGTGATCTCCCCAAACCAGGCCAACAGGTATCCAGTCACTGGGGAGGGACTTGGTAGTATCTCTCTTCTGACACCCTTCCCCCAGGCTTCCCCAGTGTCTCTGGGTAGGGGAGGAGGGTCTCGGGCCCAAGAGGACAAAGAAGTTTCCTGGACCAGGCTGCTCCTTGGGACTGGGTCCTGTTTTCCAGTTCTTTCCACCTATTCCACTCATAGTCATTTTATTTTCACTTCTCCTTGTCCACATTTACCACTCAGTGCAGTGTTTGGCGTATAGTAGGTGCTCAGTTGTTACTTCACTTGGTTTACTTATCAGTTATTTATTCACTTGTCAAGGATGTTGGTGGAGGTGGTTTTATTTTTATCTACTCTTGTGGATTTGTCTAGACAACTGTAAATCAAGGACAAGCCTCTCTAAGATTGTTAGATACAAGGCATGGATTCTTTCTGTGGAAAGTGTCTACCTTTATGGGAGTAAGGGAGTGGCTTAGAGATGGCATGCTATTCTGTTGAGATGCTTTTCTATCACACAGGGTCCTTTTTAGAGGCAAGCAAGAAAATTCATCGCCTCCTCCTCTTGGCTTTTGTAAAAGAAATCTAAAGAATTTCAGAAAGAAGTTTCAAGCTTTACATTGCAAAACAGGCTATTTGGTTGGTATGAGAAGAATCCCTAAATAGGTAACTCTTTTATTCCCTGTCACAGAGGCTGGCACAAAAGCAAATGTTCCTTAATTTTGATTGATAGGATTCTAGAATATCAGAACTGAATGAGACATTAGAGAACAGCTGGTCCAAAGCCTTTTATGTTACCAGTGTGGAAAATGAGGCTTATTTAAAGTAATGGTTTGTCTAAGACCACAAAGAAGTTGGCAGCAAGTGGGCAGTAAGATGCTGTGTTGAAGCGTTTGTTCATGGAGTCTCTAGGTTTGAATCCTGTCTCAGTCACTTCCTGGCTATATGACATTGGACAAGTCCTTTACCTTGTCTAATTTTATTTATTTATATTAATTAATATAAAGTCCTTTGTCTAATTTTATTTATTTATATTAATTAATATTTATTTGTATTATGAGGGCTCAGTAAGCTAATCCATATTCAGTGCCTAGAAAATCGTAAGAGCTCAATAATTATAACTACAGCTATTCCAGGGACCACCCAGTTTTAGCCTAGAGTGTTTCCTGCTCCATCAGGGCAGACCAGTTCTACTTCCCCTATTAGGTACAGTTTCTAGTTTCACCCATTCATTCATAAGCATTGGCGGAGCACCTGCTGTTTACACCAGCACTGGAGATACAAAGATGAATAAAAAGTCCCCTTTGCCCCCCTGGAGCTTGCTCTCTCAAGGGAGATGGCCACATAAATAAAGGGATCAGAATGGACACATGCACAGGGCACAAGGCTGGACGAAAGGAGGGTGTCTCTCCTACCTTGGGAAACTACTTTTAGGATTTCTTTATTTCCATCTGTTCATTGGAAGATAGCTGAGCCTCCATGTATTGGCTGAACATAAAAAATGGCTCTAAGGTATTTGACCAAGCAATTTTCAGAAATAAAGATTTCTAATGTTAAAAACATTTCTGTCAATATATGCATTGAATACCCTTAGGGCATCAGGGTTTGTGAAGCTGGAGGAACTAGTTCTGAGTCATCAGTCATTGAGGAAGCTGAGGTCAGGTAGAGTCACCTTTTATGGGCCCTTTAGTCACAACCAGGTGACTAGGAGTTTATTCAGAGTTAGTTTGCTGTTTGTCAGACTGAATGTGGAAAACCCAGTTTTAAGAACAAGTTCTAATTAATGAATGATGATCTTAGGCAGCAGAAGCATGTGCTGAAGAGAACTGTGGAGGGCAATGGGAGAACAAGAGATGTAGAAGATAATTTTATTTATTATCCCAAGACCATGGAAGACTTTTGACCTAGGTTTGAAAGGCAAAAATGGGGGATGGCCATTATGATGGACAAGGACACCCAAGATAAGGCTGCAGAAGATGAATGTTGGGGGCAGCACACAGGCTGATGTGGTTCTCCCATGAGCTTGAGGCGGTGGAGGAGGGGGGGGGCAGACTGGCTTGGGGGTGAAATCCTGGCTTGGGGATTGTGACTATCATACTAGCAAGGATGGACTCTGGACTTGCATGGCACAGGCAATAGAGAGGCGATGGGTATTAAGAGTGACAATTACAAGAGCAAGCTTGCAATTATTAGATTGTCAATAAATTCTCTGCTCTTTGCCTCTCTGTGTTTTAAAGGCCAGGGATATTAAATATATATAAACAATGGCAGACTTCTCTTGCCACAGTAGCCATTAGACATACGTACTTTAAAAGAGAGAATTTTATAAAATGTCCTTAGAAAGGTCTTACGGACGTACAGTAGGGACCCCAGTCTGATTATGGCTGTCAGGAATGTCATCTAAAGCATTTTGTCACACCCCTGTGCTGATTGAGAACCACGTTGACCTGCCTGCTGTGGCCTTGCCTTCGGATTGAATAATGACCTCCTCTGCCATTTTCAGGAAGAGACACCACCAGGACCTGCCACATTGTTTTAGATTTTTGGGGGGGGTGCAGATTCTCTTGAGCACCCTCTGTGGGAAATGAGGACTCTCTATCTTGTTTGTGCCGAAGTCCAGGCATGAAACAGTCATCACAAGATGAAAATAGAGTAGTTGCGTCTCGGGATTAACTGGTTCTGGGCTGTATTTGTGTAAGCAAATTAATGAGCTGGAAAGTCTCATTTTTACAAGTGCTAAATTGTGAAGACACTACAGGGGCAGACGCTTCAGTGTTATTGATGTCTGTTCAAATAAGGGAAGGGAATCTCATGGAATACCAAGGAAGACTCCTCATTTAAAATATGCCTCCTAACTGTTAGCAGCATCATTTCAATCTTAGCAGAGGAGGATGTGGCAGAGAATATTTTTCATTTTGTCTGTTGCAGATTTTCCAAAATGCGTGTATTTTGTTACCAACCAGGAAAAGGCTTTTATGAAAATTTTCTTTCCAAGATGGCCAAATTAAAACTTGAAGGTAGATTCTTACTTCTCTCTTTCCTTCCTTCTTCCTTGTCTCCCTCTCTCCATCCTGCCTTCCTTCCCTTCATCCTTTCCTCTGGTTCTCCCTTCCTCCTTTCCTTCCGTCTCTCCCTTTCTTCTTCAAACATTTATTGAGCACCTATAATTGTCAATCACAATTAGGGACAAAACTCACAAAGATGGAAAATACAAGTCCTATTCTGAAGAAACTCAGAGTCTGTTGGAGGAAATGCACGTGTAAAACACATAAGCATAGAGTCCTGATCACAGCACAAGAAGGGATTTGATTCCTTTCTTGTTATTATCAGCTCAAAGGAGTTTTCCACAGTTATCTGGTGGGGAGAAAGTACCTTAATTTGTCCTTTATCTTTTGAAGATGTGCAGGATCCTACAACAGAACAGTTCATCCTCTGCATCCTCTGGTAGGTATTTGAGGAAAACAAGCTTTCTGAAGGATGTCCAAAGAGGCATTCTTCCAAAAAGCATGAGAGCAAGTGTTTATCACGTCTTCATATCTGACTTAATGGACCTTTTGTGCTTATGTTTGCATGTGGCAGTGCCATCCTTTTAGAAATGTTTAGCTTTTCAAATCAAATGAAGACCCAATTTAGGAGAGTCTGGGCAAGACCCCCTCTCACAGAATTTCATTTCATGAAGGAATGCAGAGTATCAACTTCCAGAATGGATCCAAATCCAGGCCGAGTTCAGTTACATAACAAGGAGTTTGGGTTTAAAAGGCATCTTGTGTGTTTGTTTGAAGTGCAGGCCTCATCGGTCTTGGAATGTATCCCCCACGGATAAGGGGAGGGCAGCTGTAAGAGCAGTTACCATGTGGAATTGCTCTGAGGATTAGAAATACTTATGTGAAGTGTCACCCAGACTGGCCATAGAAGTAATGCTCAATAAATTACAGCTAGTACTTTAATGTTTACTGGTATTACCACAAGTATATATAACCTTTACAGGTGTTATCATAAAGTAACTGTCACTTGCCATCAGTGTGGACTTCAAGACTGACTTCTCGCCAGGCAAAGCTTCTCCACTATTAGGTTGAGGGAGTTGAACTAGATCAGTGTTTTTCAAATGCTTTAATACTGTGTCACTTCCACTTCTTTTATAAAGTCTCACATTATTCTCTAGTGTCATTGAGAATAAAAAGTGATTCAATATTGTGTTTTAAAAAGGATGCAACCATTGGGGTAAAGTGGTTCTCTATTTTCAAAGCACACCCCAAAGATGGAACTCAGAGGACTGGCTGTTCTCTCATGGCCCTTCCAGGTCTAATACTTGGCCTAATTTCGTGGCTTTTGAGGGGGATAAAAACTCACTTATGTCTATTTTTTCTGTCAGGAAATGATACCAGGCTTTGGTTGACTGGCATCTTTTGCCTCTCCAAAATCTCATTTTATGTGAAAATCATATTTGCATCATTTAAACATTTGCGAGGGCCTATGGAGTTTCTTCTTCTCTCCCTGTTATTTGCTTGGATTGGTACAACCCTTGCTCTAAGGAGAACCAGCCTGTATTCTGACTGTCAAAGCCCTCTCTCATAGCGTGCCCTATGGATAGTACCGCTCTTCAAGTTCAAAGCAATGGGGCCTGTTGGCTCTAGAGGATAGGAGAATTTACACACGGTAAATACTATTGATTTCCCTTGTCCAGAGATTAATTTTGAGGAAAGAATCTGTTATTACTATGAAGGTGATGTGCAATGATGAAGAAGGGAAGGGGGGATCAATACCTTGGAGCCATCATTAATGTACTACCGTCACTATCATTTTGACAGGTTTACAGTCAAATGCCATTGATTTTCATCAGCTTCTCCAGCTGGCTTCAGAACGTGAGGTTGATGGGTTTTGAAAAATAACGGGTTTTGTAACAGACATTTGTGTTCTAGCTTTTGCCACCCAGGAAGGCGTTCTTGAGATGTGCTGAGTCAGCCTTCGCTTTCTGTGTACTTTTCTGCATCACACCTGTGGCCTGACAGCTAGAAAGGGAATTCGTATAAAGGGAGGCTTCTGTGCAGCCCAAGGTAGGCATCCTTGGAGGAAGGAATGGTGGTACTCAGAGAGTGGGACTTCCCCAGAGTAACAGCATCAGAACAAGAGAGGGGATCAGGCAGTCAAAGGAGGGACATAGGGCTTTGGAGTGGAGGGGGGGTGCGTCGGAGACCAAGAATCACTGCGCACCTGCCAGGCGCTGGAGCCTTACGCATGCCACCCCATTCAATGCTCAGAATCTCCAAATTACAAAGAATTGAAATTCACAGAGTTCAAGTAACTTGCCCAGGTTTACACACCTGGAAAATGCAACTGGAATCTGGTCACAGGATTGTTTGAAATCATTTCTATTTCCCTCTAGATGTTTTAGTTTATGTGTACGTGTTTGTTCCCAGTGATAGGTGCTGAATTGCCAGGTGCCCCAGTTTAAGGGACAGATGAATGGGAAAAGCCTTGAATCTTGGCCTTTATCCTGAAGTGGCCAATACCCTGCTTCCTGATTCCTGACCCTAGCCGTGTATACTTGTAGCTCCTGCAACAGGTCGTGGGTGTCTTGCTGGGCTGAGCACGCTAGCGTGCCAGTAGCTGATAATGGTTCTTGATCTTGATCTGTATATTCTTGGAACAGCAATGACAACAACATCCATGGACCCATCCTGTATATATTGCTTCTAGGCACTAATGGGAATTTCCTGCCACTCGAATACCTTTTTCCCTTGTGAACCTAGGTGTGTAACTTGAAAGAAATTGTTCTATTCAAGCACCTCTCTCTCTTAGTGACTTTTTCAGAGTTCAAATTTGGATAGATTTTTAGTCTCAAAAATAATTAAGAAAACCCTAGTTTGTTAGCATGGATGAACTGTTTCTGTGCTGTAGGATTGAGGAGGACTGGCCTTGGATTCAAGAGGATGAATCCACAGTGTTCTCATCTTATCTCTGACACTAAATTACTGTGTGACTTAGGGTAGGTCCCTTCTCTGTAAGCATTGCTCACCTCATCTCATAAATGAAATGATGGGCATGGAGCACAGAAGTGTTCTCCAATCTGTTTAGAAAGCAACAAGAAGTTTTGGTGTTCTTTTCCCAAATGCAATGAAATTATTGTAATTCCTGTGTACTAACAGGAAAGATTTTTCTAGCAGAAAATCTATATTTATTCACCTTTCTGAATCTGAAATGGGAATACCACATAAAATATTTTTAGGAAATCACATATGAGCTGGATAAAAATAATCTAGGTCTACCTACCCTCTGTAATGTAAAAAGTGAGCCTGCCAGGCTGAGTAAAGACACTTGATATCAGGTGTGATATTGATCAACTAATTTTTTTTATTGCCTGCCAGCAGACAAGTAATAGAAAGAGCTAAATGTTCATGAAAATTTGTGCAAAGAAATTTTATAATTGAGAAATTCTGTTCAGTAGATATTCTTTTTTCCATGATGACTAGGGAAAGACTTCATGGGTTTGTTGATATTATACAATGTGATAATGTATGTATACTCTCATGCATTGCTTGACTCAGACTAGAAGTTCCCTTAGGGTTATCTCATTTGATTTTAGGGGAAGATCATCTGTTTAGTTCTGAATTCCTCTTAAACAAAGTTTGAGAAGCCAAAGTTAGAGGTATCTTTAGATCCCTGCCAGAACTGACATTCTCTGATTCAAAGATTATTTCCCTCTAAGGCAATAAAGCAGGACTCCTGGGAGCTCAGAGTAGGGCTGGGAGTGAGGGGTGGATTTGAAGATGGGGACGGGGACATGTCAGTTTAGCAACTGTCAAAATTTTACCCATGAAGGCATTACTTGGTCCATTGGTTATGTGAAGGCCATTCTCTCTGGCGTTCCAAATTCTGTGATGTCTGGTGATAATAGGCTATGCCATCTGTCAGCTCTGTAACTGGGCCCCGAATCTATGTGAGATTACTTAAAGAGGGAACAACAGCTACAGAACTTTGCACTGAAGTTAACCTAGACGTACACTGTTAGACGGGTATTTCCCTAGGCATCGGGGTGATAAAAATCACCTGCTGATTGAATATCAGCAGACTCTTCTCCTCAAGGAGATATACTCTAGTGTGGATACTTATGTGAATACACACACTCACACCTAGGGCCGAACGAGGTGAGTAAGCCAAAGCAGATGCGGCGTGCCCAGGGCAGGGCAGGTTCATTTGATACAGGAGCAGGAGAGATGTCTGTCCTTGGTGAAGCTTATAATTACCTTTTTGGACTCCATCTTCTTTGTCCCTACATGGAGAGTTCCTCAACCTTCTGTAACCTAGATCTTGCTGTCTTCATTCCTTTGAAATGTCTCGCAGATAGGATATTAGTGATCTATTTTCCAGATCTGGAGAGTTTTCCAGAAATCATCTACTTGAGCTCTCTGTGGTATTTGATTCCCTAAACCGTGAAATATCTTTTTCCCTTGGTGTCTGTGACACCATACTTAATAAGATTTGAATTAAAGTGTTTTGTATTAAAGAGTAGGGAATACATTCTGGGGTGTTTTCCTCTTAAAGTGAAAAATATTTATAAATTGTTACACAGCCTCTAACATTTTCTGAACTCAATAGCTAGTTGTTACTCAGTAGCTATATTGACTGAGTCAAATTTTTAGGATCCAGCTATCTTATGTAATGGACAATAAATCCTTTAAAAAGTTTCTAAAGAGGTTAAATAAAAATTCTTAAGCAAAGTCACATTGATAACTAGTGCAAAAAGACTCGTTTTTATTCCTTAAAATATTAAATTCGGATAAGTTTTATTTCCTAATTATATAATAATGAATATAGACTTTTTAAAGTAATGAAACCATTTGTTTTATTGCTCTCATATTTATAACATCATTGATCATATTCATAACCTCTGTGGAATCACCAATATTTTCATTGTACAAAAGAAGGATGAGTCAGAGAAATAAAGAATGATTTTGTCATTATGAAAACTCTCCAAATATAGGGCAGCTGAGCCAGAAACAATTAGCCTGCACCTATAAAAATGTCTTAGGTAAAATGTTGCTGCTCCCTCAAATGGAACAAATAACAACAACAACAAAAGGATGCAGAAATGTAATTTATTCATTTTTGCATGTTGCAAGAGAAAGTCCCAGTTTTGTCTTTTGTTATTTGTTTCTTCCCTTTAAGAAACACCATCCAATCTATTTCTGGTTGATTGTGCTGGTTCACCATTTACCAAGTTCTCCCAGTGTACAAGTATGCATAGATAGCAGGTCTGTATATACCCCAGAGGAAATCAGGAAAGGAAAATCCAAAGGAAAACAGGATATTTCAGACCAATACCCAATTTGGCCTCCTAGATGTTCAATAAACGCTCATAGCAGAACATGGAACCTGTTGTCTGCACATGTATATTTTAATTTCTTTTTAATGCTTTTTTGAATTTGTGTTCTTACGTACAATCTTGAATACTTTTTACTCCATTAAGCTGGGTGTGCTCATTGGAGTTTTCAAGGAGTGCTCCCACCTTGGCAAGACACATCAGATTTTGAATGCAAGGAGCACCCCTGTTGCTCTCTCAACATTTACCAGTTAGATGCTGAGTCTTTGGATTTGACTTGTTCAGTATTTTTATCCTCTGTCTCCTTTCCCTCATGTCTGTTGAGGGTTGATCTTATTGTTCATCTCCTATTTACATCTTCCTTTCTCTCTTCTGTAGGAGTCTTTACCTGCCTGTGTCTTTATCTTTCTTCTTCCTTGCCACTTTATGTCCTTTGGTTCTTGCTGTGCCTTCACAGCTCTCTGAGCAATGCATCCCTGCATGTGCTCCAACAGCCGGCCAAGTAATTAGCAAAGTAGTTAAAGCACAAGGCAGAGGAAATAACGGAGATCTCACCGGGACTGGAACCAACCTAGCAATCTTCTGCCTACCACCCAGATGTCTGAAAAATGGTTCCTGACGATTCAAAGTCAAGGGTTCTGACTCACAACCCCCCTGAGGGCCCAGGGCTATCAGTCAAGGGGAGCAAGTAGGGCTGTTGCTTTGCCAGGATTCCTGCAGCCAGAGCAGAGAGGACTGGGGGGAGCCAGCACTGGGGAGGCCTGGAGGTTCTGCTTCTGCCGGTGCGCCTGGGCAGATGTCTGGGGTCTTCGATCATCAACACGGTAGCTGTTGTCCAAACTTCCAAGTATGTGGAATGTGTGTCCTTGTATGTTGCATATGTATATGTGTGTACACTGGGTGACTATGGATGCATGTGTGTATGCATGAGTGTACAAACATGCTTCTGCGTGGGTGGGTGTGGGAATATGGATGCATGGGTTGCACAGATGTGAGGATATACGTACATGTTTTGGGGAAAGTGTTGTGTATGCTGAGAGCACTCAGTAAATATTTGTAGACCAAATAAATTATTTTATTTATTCAATTCCATAAATATTTATGCAATAGTTTGATGATAATTAGGATCATAATAAGTAGTAATAATGTAAACAAGGGAAAACTTGCACTAGAATATTTGCGAAAAAAGCGGCTTGTCCCAGTATGTGTTCAGGAATTATCCAGGAGGCAGCTACCTCTTTGTAGAAATCTAAGGGCTTCCTTGCTCTTGTCCCGTCGGACCTAGGCTCACTTTGTGCTGCTCACTGCCTGGAACTGTGGGCCACTGTTTGAAACCTTTCCATCAGATGTTGCTACTACCACGCTGGCCTCATCGGAGGAATTTGGTGTAGAAGATCACCCTTTCTTAATTCCTGGGCCCTTAACTTTGTATAATGCTACTAATATAATTCTGTTGCATTACCTAAGACTATTTTTGTAAGGATTGGGAAAAACTGAAGGGAATTACAGCATTGGCAGTAAGACTCTCAATGTTAGATGTTAAATAGTTGTTTCTCGCAACCAGCGTGAAAATAAGGTGTATCACTTACAGGACTCCTATCATAGGTGGTATCTCAGAGAGTGATCCACTCCCTTAATCCCCCATAGAGTAGGTTTCAGTCTCCCCCTAGGAAAACCCCATGTCTGTCTGCAGACACCTGTCTCACTCTAGAGCCATCCCTCTCCGGCCACCTCAGCAGCCATGATTATGCATAGGAGTTCACAGTTCCCAAAGCGTGAGCTGCTTTCTCTCTCAAGGCCAACTATGTATGGGACTTCTGGAGAACAATTCAGGGTAGGTGATTGTATCCCATGGCTGGCCACTTCTCACATCTCTCCTCCAGTATGAAATAAAAGTACATACACCCTCATTCTTCCTGGGGGCTTCTGGTCCTAGTGGATAAATATTGGGCTGAACCCCCACCCTACCCACACAGTGTACACATTGCTCCCAGAACAGACAATAATTCTCATAGGCCGTACAGCCTAAATAAACAGAAGAGAAACATTTACCTAAAGAATACACAACCTATAGGGATTTTTCCTGGTCCCGAGGGGGATGGTGTTTTCCATTACTGAGCAGTCTTCCTTCTCCTTACCTTTGCCCTCTTCCCATCATACATTGTCCACAGCAAGGGACCCACTTAAACATATGAAATGGGGTTCATGAGAGTCTGATTCCAAAGAGCTGTCTTTTATCTCCAAGCACTCCCAATTATCTCTGCAAAGACCAGGAGTATGCTTTCAATGTGGATAGTTTTAGCTTTTTCTTGGGTCAGACGAAATTCCCCTTGTGGGCTTCCTCCCTTCCTCACCTGTCTTTGCGAGGGGAAGAGAGAAGCATAAAGATGTATTTCCCTATCTATAGCAAGCCCTCGAGGAACAGCCGGGAGCAGAAACACTTCCCACTGTAATCATAATTTCAACTTAATTCCTATAACAGTTTATAATTTACAAAGAACATTTTCCATCCTCTGCACCGAGATTAAAACTATAAAAAACAAAAACCAAAAAACCCTCTTAAAATAACAAAGTGGTTTCACATACATTGTCTCATGTAATGAGTTATCTGGGACCTACAGAGCATTGGCTGTGCCTCCAAAAGAGCATAAGAAGATTCATTTAAAGCTCTTGGAGTAGAATGAAGCGGGGGAAATCGGAGGGGTAGACGAACCATGAGAGACGATGGACTCTGAAAAACAAACTGAGGGTTCTAGAGGGGAGGGGGGTGGGAGGATGGGTTAGCCTGGTGGTGGGTATTGAGGAGGGCACGTTCTGCATGGAGCACTGGGTGTTATGCACAAACAATGAATCATGGAACACTTCATCTAAAACTAATGATGTAATGTATGGGGATTAACATAAGAATAAAAAAAAAATTAAAAAAAAAATAAATAAAGCTCTTGGAGTGTGTCTTGGCAGGGAGATATTTGGGGCTTACCACGTTTCCCATCCGCTTCTGAGGACAGTCACATAATTTCTCATCAAGCTGTCTGTCCCTCTATTGGCAGTTTTGACTTGACCTTACATCTGTGCATCTCAATTATCTCTAATCCATATGCTGTTAAGATGCTAATGGGGAGAAAAAAATGTCATTACCTGAAGAAAGCTTCTCCCATCCCCACTTTTCATTCTGTGCCGAGATCTTGCTTGCTTTCCTTCTGAGCCACATGGAAAAGTTAGGGGAACTGACTGCCCTTATTTTACTTCTTAGAAGGTCACTGGTTAGATACATAAAAGGGTGCATTTTCCCCTATAAAAAGAGGCTTTAAAGATATTTAAATCATCCAGGTTGCTTTCTAGAAGGCTCCGTTATGTAAAACAGCATTAATGATTGCGCAGTATGAACAGGACTGTAGCAAGCCAGGCACACGGAGGAGAAATGGGAAGGTTTTTATGAGGTTTATAAATTTTGCACCTTTATATATTTAATAAAAATCTTGTGTCTAAATTATGAGAATGTTCTTGAGAATGAGGCATGGGTTTTGGAACCTTTACTATCGGAGGATATTTTAACTGCAAAATAATAACTTGACTGGAACTTCTTTGGGTAAGTAGTAAAAATGACAAGGGGTATTCAGAGATGTTTCCATTGTATCCATTCATCATCTGAAACTTTAATGCAGTCAGGATTTACTGAATGAATAACATACTCCTATATATTAAATGCTGGGAGTGTTACAACTTTGAATGTTCTTGGAAACTATCTATCCAATTACATAAGTTCCTTCAGAAATTCAGCTGAGATTACTGGCATTGCACTTGATAGAAGTGATTTCAGACTATTCCTTTTTGCAGATAATGACTTCTATGTTTCCTTTCACTTTCGTTCCAGCACAGTTTATGGGTTAGTTATAACTCTGAATCATGGTTATGTGGGATTTCCCGAGGTTGACAAAAACTCCAATTGAATTGCCTGAGAGAGGAAAAAAATATCAGAAGCCATTCTTTGGGTGGCACATATATTTGGATAACATTGCCATGTCAAAATCAGCTAATTAAATGAATCACTGTGTAATGAAAAGATATCAAGTTCAAATTCAAAGGAACAACAACAGAGAAAAAGAAACATAACAACATGCATATGTGAGTCTTGGCTGTGGTTAGTTCTGTAGCCTTGCAAGCGCTATTCCTTCCCTGAGACTCAGGGTCTTCAGTGGGAAATATGGCAAATTATGTAACAGCATCATTTCGAAGATAATTAAGGCATTGAATATACAAGTTGTCTATGTTTTATAAATTACTATACAATTACTAATTGTAACCATACTTTATTAACTCAAATAGTATTAATTGAGGTCTTTCTGGGTATTGTGGTAAGCAGTGCATCAAAATAAAAAGATGAAAAAAGATACCATTTCTAATTTCAAGGGTTTTCTGGTCTATAATATTAATGGTTAGCATTTACAGAGCACTGTGTGCAACAGTGGGTAAAGCATAATTAAAAAAAAATAAACAGGAATAAAAATACACCATATACAACAGAGCCTCTGTTTAGGCTAATTATAGAAGCTGTGTTTGTGTCTGAACTTACCAGGGTCCTGGATGGATGCTTCAGAAACCCCTAAAGACTTAGTACATGTGAAGGTCATATTCCTCCATTCACTAAGAAGGAGACCCTAGCAAGGATCCATGGGGTGCACCACTTAAAACCTGTACTGTTGGCTGCTTGAATACATTCCAGAGCCCCCCAGTGGCTGTAGTTAGGTCTGTCTGGACATAGCCAAACTTCATTGCAACAGACACTTCCTCACAAGCGCCAGGGGAGCATCTGGAAGGTCTGCTAAGTTGTGCAGCCTGCAAAATCCAGAGGCAAAGATGGCCATGATAGGGACTGGTAAATTTTATGCCCAGCAGGAGAGGGATTATGATGGCTTCTTGAAAATGATTTGTCATCTAAGATTCTTTAGAAACTAGGTATCTTAATCTAGAAGCCAGATATGTTCAGATCTGGGTTAAATGCCATTGAATTGGTGACTGATTCAGTCTACTCTTCTGGAAAAACATGTATTCAGGAATGGGTGTTATTTAAATTTTACAACAAACCGTGTGTTGGGTACTACTATCATTTTAAAGACCACAACCTAGAAGCTTAGAGAAGTTAGGTGCATATGTTCTTATGGTTTGTGCAGCTGGGGTTCTAATACAAACACTGTTCTTAACCACAACATACATACTTAAATTTGAGGATGAAGTCGAGAGCACCAGACTCTGCCTTGGGAAGTTCATTGGGGAGGTGACTTGCTTAAACAAACTCTGAAGAATGAGGAAGCATCCTGTAGGAATGAGAATGGCCTTATCAGGGACGGGGACCTCCTGGGGCAAAGGCACAGAGGGAGCAGCGTGCAGGTGGGGAATGTAGTCAAGTCCCCATGCTGCCCAAAGGCAAGCATCACAGGGCATCCCCGCCAGCCTAGGCGGCTTGGTTTGCCATGTTAAGGAGTCCGCCCTTATCCTATAGGAAGTGGAGATTCATCAGAGGATTTTCCGTAGAAGGATGAACCTTGAGGACTGTAAAGGAATAACACTTAAAGTACAGAATCCCACGGGGGGAGTTGGAGCACTGCAGGGTAAATGAAGAGATGACCCACGACTCTAATTCCTCCTTAGTGACATTTACGCAATGGCGTAGCCATTAGGAAGTGGGTATATGAAGTTTACAAGTAGGAAGGGGCTAGCGGGTACTGCAGGAAGTGAGAGGGACTCAGTTTTTGACCATGGGGAAGGTGGTGTTCAATTTGGAATCAACTATGATGTTACTCTTCCCATCAGAAGGAGTGTGACTCCCTGTGTGTTCGCCCACGTTTGCATGTGTGCGCATGCGTGTGCGTATCCCGCCCACCCAGAGGCGGAACTTGGTGTCAGCTCTGCAGAGGCAGAAACCTCCACGGTCTTTCTGAGACAAGTAAGTGTGCCTGGCATTTCAAAGATCATATTTAGGTAAATGTATGGCCACATCTCTACGTTAAAGTGAGAACTTGAAAGAGTTACAGATAGAAATTGTTATTCAGTAGTCCCTCTTAAAGAGAAATCATAATTCCTATGTGGGTAATGTGGGACAAGAGTGGCCTGTAACACACAGATCACCTGCAGGAGCTGAACAACGAAGAGGGAGAACCTTTTTTTTCCCCCCTAGTTAAGGGTTTTCAATATAACTTAGCATTATTAAGTTTATTTAGACCAGAATAAGTATCAGTTGGCTGGAAGCTTAAACACCAGATATATCAAACAATGGAATTGTTTTCACTTACAAACAGTCCTTAAAAAAATGTCATTGTTTAACTGAAAATGTCAATAATGCTTTAAAATAACCTGTTAATGGTAATCACAAGATATGGGAGGCCCCAGGAGAAGTCACTGACTATCAACCACAGACTAGTGAATAGTTTACTAGTTTACCTTGGAATGACCAATCGGCTCAACTCCAGTTCTATATCCTTGAATAGCAAACGTCCAATAGAATAATTTGCTGAAGGACCCATTGACCTAATGCTTAGTTAACCAAAAAATTAAAAAAAAAAAAACTTTTTTTTTAAAGGTTTTATTTATTTATTTGACAGAGAGAGAGATAGCGAGAGAGGGAACACAAGCAGGGGGAGTGGGAGAGGGAGAAGCAGGCTTCCCACTGAGCAGGGAGCCCGATGCGGGCTTGATCCCAGGACCCCGGGATCATGACCTGAGCCGAAGGCAGATGCTTAATGACTGAGCCACTCAGGCGCCCCCAAAACCCCACTTTTTTATTAACCACTTAGAAAATATAAAGCAATTATTTGTGTTTCATGGAGGCTGGCCAAATAATGTTCTATGCAATTTTTACATTATATTTTGTGAATTTTGAACTGTAATGCGTAGCATGAATGTTAAGGATTTTAATGAATGCATGGACTCACTCTCCAAGTGCATTTTTTTTTTAAGATTTTATTTATTTATTTGACAGAGACAGAGACAGCGAGAGCAGGAACACAAGCAGGGGGAGTGGGAGAGGGAGAAGCAGGCTTCCTGCTGAGCTGGGAGCCCGATGTGGGACTCGATCCCAGGACCCTGGGATCATGACCTGAGCCGAAGGCAGTCGCTTAACCAACTGAGCCACCCAGGCGCCCTCCAAGTGCATTTTAAATCTGATCTTCTGCCTCCCTGCCTCCCTTAGTCTATGAATTTACTTTCTTGAGTAGGGAAAAAATGAGGGAATTGTGCAGAGCACACCAGGATTTAGAGTTTGGGAAGGGTTTTGCACAAGTGCCTTTACACACCCACCATACCTTGCATTCATCACTCAGACACATATACATGGTACCCATCTAGACACGGAGACTCTTCTTTATTCTTGGATAGTCTTTGCAAATTATTCGTTGTACAGAGTAAAACAGCACTGCATTTCTCATCTCAAATGAGCCATACTTATCGAGATAGGATACTCAAGTGTTGTGTCTCCATCACTGTTTCCATCGGTACTGTATAATTTCTATATCATTAAAAGATAAGGACTCGTTGAATTACCTTACCCTGATGTAAGCTTTCAGACAGAATCTATGTATTTCAGAACACAGGCCAAAATAAAGATGTATTTCTAATTTCAGGTACCTAGTCTTCTGAAGTGCTCAGTGCTTTATAGGCAAATGTGTGGGCTATTCCTTATACACAGGGTATAGAGTCATAATGTATTTGTCAGCCTGACCAAGCAAGGTAGGTCCATGTGGGTGGGGGCTTGAGTGTGAATGATTGTGTAAGATGTGTGTATGTATAATGATTTGGTGGATGTGTGATATATGCCAATAAATGAGTAGAATATTGCCAATCTTGGTGCATATTCAAGTGGTATCACCCCTTCTCTCTCACTCATGTAAGTAATTTAGTAAATCAACTAGGTAGAAAAGGCAGTCACCTGGGTTGTAAATACACTGAGTGAAGGAAACCTTTCCTATTGCTTGTAAAATATTCACCTGCTTGACAGGTGAAATTCACGATATAAAAAATTACACACCAAAAGCGTACTTAACATTAACCATCCTCTGAGAAACCAGAACTTCTGTAAATTTTATAATTGGGTTAAGGGGAACTTTTTGTTGTTGTTTTTTTGGTTTTTTTTTTAAAGATTTTATTTATTTGAGAGAGAGAGAGAATGAGAGACAGAGAGCATGAGAGGGAAGAGGATCAGAGGGAGAAGCAGACCCCCCGCTGAGCAGGGAGCCAATGCGGTACTTGATCCCAGGACTCCAGGATCATGACCTGAGCTGAAGGCAGTCGCTTAACCAACTGAGCCACCCAGGCGCCCCAGGGGAACTTTTTTTTTATGTAAATAAGCAATTCAACGAAGTGGTCATTGGATGAATCACTGAGCTAGTGGTTCTTGGTGAATTGGAGATTTTGTAAACTCTACAGCAATGTCACAATGATCTTATATTTATATGTTTCCTAGTGTTTACACACATGAGTAGATACCTACTTGAAAGCGTTTGTGGATACCAGGGTTGGAAATTTATAAATATGTCTCATGCAGGAAGAAGAGCTCAGGAATAAAAAGGAAAAAGAGATAGCATTTGAATTAGGAAAGCAAAATTTCCCTAGAAATTGTCAGCCTGCTTCTGCTTATGTCTCATCAGCCAGAATTGTGGCACATGGTCAGTCTTAGCCGGAAGAGAGTCTGAGAAGTGCAGCTTATTATCTTGTCTCATTCCTCCCTCAAACATAAATGGAGTTATGATCAGAGGGATGAAAAGGAACTTGGATATTGGAAAAGCAACTAGTGGTGTCTGTCTGCTGGAAATGAAGGTTCTCTTCCTCACTCTTCTCATTTTTTAGTTCATTACTCTGCTGGCTTTTTTTGTTTTGTTTTTTGTTTTTGTTTTTTTTTAGTTGTTGCTCCCTTTGTCTCCCACTGGGTTACATTTTACTTAGAACTGTGGCATTTTGGAGTAGAAAGATGTGGGATCATCTGATTCCACTCCCTTTATTTCACTGATGAGAAAACTGGAGGCTCAAGACTATGATTGCTTGCCCAAGGTCGCACAGTGATTTAGAGAAGCCACTCCGAGCAGTGCTGCCTGGGTGAGGAGGGGAGAGGAAAAAGTCAAATGGACAGATGTTCACTTTTATTTTCCTTTTCCTTTTATTTTTCCTAAGTGAAAACACCACCTTCTTTAAATTTTAAATTATTTGCACTTGGCAAATTCAGTTTCTAGCCAGCCAAGCACAATTGTAACCCACTGCTAGTTTTTTTTTTTTAAGCTTCCTACACACTTTGTTACAGGATCATGCAGCTGCCAGAATGGGAAGGCAAGTTCAGAAGGGTTTCTCTTCACTTCCTAATCAAAAAAATTCAAGGCCAATATATAAGAATAACCTCACAGAATACCACCCAAAACCTTTGCCAGAAAAATACCGCAAATAAGACTGACAGCTTCCTGCCATTTTTTTTGTACAACTTTAAAGATGGTTGGAAAAAGGTTGCCTGACAGAGTAGGGAGGCTCTTACAGTTCCTTCCATGAAATGGATGATCTTAGGTCACTTTCTTGCTCTCTCTCTCTTCTGAAATTGGGAGAGGTTGCACTGGAATTAGGACCTCAGCTTTGGTTGCACATTGGAATCACAGAAGGGCACTTAAAATGATTAATGTCTGTATCTCCACCCCCTCCAACTCTTTTGATTTTATTGGATTTCAGTGTAGGGTATTCTTTGCAAAGCTCTCTAGGTGATGCTGACATGTAACCACTGGGCTATATAATAAGCACTAATCTTGCCACTCAGAGTGTGGCCTCCTGACCAGCAGCATCCTCTACCTGGGATCTTGGGAGAAATGAAGAATTTCAGGTTGCACTCCAGACCTCCTGAATCAGAATTTGCAAGAATCTCAGGTGACTCAATATACTGTGAAGTTTGAGAAGCACTGCTGAGATTCCTTTCAGTTCTCATTTCGTGATTCTATAATACGGGGCACTTCCTTGTTCAGAAACCTTCAATTGCTCCCATACAGTCGGAATTCTTCACCTGCTCTTTATGGCTCATCTTAATCTAACCCAGCTGTTGTCTATCCAGCCATTTCTCCCTTTGTGTGTTCCGATCCCTAGGCATCTGTCTTCTCCTTACCCACGCAAGCAGCCCTTGGTCATTTCTGCCTAGCAGACATGGCTCCCCAGTTCTTGCCCAGCCGTACACGTCAAAGTCCGGCCAGCGTTGGCTTGCCCCGGCCCACTATGTCACTAGCACTTACTCTTTCTGCTCAGATTGGTAAGTTGCTGGAGGTATCTAATGGAATTACCATTGGATTTCTTTTCCTTACCTCCCTGCTTAGACTTTGAAAGGTCCTTTAAGACAAGGATTATATCCTGCTGATCCTTGAATCCCAAGTGCATGCTTAAAAAAATATGGTGGACATCCAAAATGTTTACTATCAGAGCTTGCTGGAGGGAGAAGACCAGTGATATGGGGAGTCAGATGAGGTGGATTTTATTGCCCCTGATGGTGTGACCTTTTCTGGATGTCAGGGTTTTTTTATGATTTATTTATTTATTTGAGAGAGGGAGAGCCTGAGTGGGGGAAGGGGCAGAGGGAGAGAAGATAGAACCCCAAGCAGACTCTGGCTGATCCTGGAGCCTGACATGGAGCTCTGTCCCATGACCCATGAGATCATGACCTGAGCTGAAACCAAGACTCAGATGCTTAACAAACTGCCTCACTCAGGCATCACCTCAGTTTTCTTTTTTAAAGATTTTATTTATTTATTTGACAGTGCAGAGGGAGAGGGAGAAGCAGACTCCTCACTGAGCAGGGACCCCAACGCGGGGCTCAGTCTCAAAACTCTGGGATCATGACCCGAGCTGAAGGTAGATGCTTAACCAACTCAGCCACAGATGCCCCCTCAGTTTTCTCATATAAAGGAATATGAGGTGCCTTCATATCTGATGGAAATCTGAGTGTCGGACTTCATTGGGATCCAGATCATGGTCTCTGATGACTGAGTCCCTTAGTTCTTATGTATTTACCAGGAGTCAAGAACACATGTGAAGAGTTTTTAATTTATTAAATCCTTCATGTGGGCTTTAAATACACTATCTTAACTTGTCCTTGAAAATAAGCACTGCCCCCTGGGTCTGAAGCTGAAGGAAATTTCAGCAAGAATCAGGCAGATGAATGAGCGAGAACCCGGAAAAACTTGGCTTGGTTTTTCCGTTATCTTGTTTGGTTTTCAGGAGAATTGTGATCTTTTGTTTCTTAAGGATATGGCTTGGGATCAATTGGAAATATGTGGTTCTTGTCCTGCAGACCTTTCTGCCCTGATTGAACACAGCTGTCTGGTTAACCATACTAAGCAACCCTGTGAGGGAAACATACAGGGGTTAAGGTTGCTCCAATTTGGAGCTGATGAAGCAGGCTCAGAGAGGTGAAGTGATTTGCCAGTAATTTGCAGTGTTTGTCAAAGGGCTGGTTTCGGTTCCATCTGCTTCAGAAGCACCTGGGGTACTTATCAGCCCTGCGGAGTCCTCGGCCCCACTGTGGCCAGAATCTCGGCGGCAGAGGCCCAGGATCCTGTCAGTTTGATGATCCACTGAAGCAGGTCTTAAGCATATTGAAGTAGGAGAATCACCTTGTTAGGAAATGTTCTCTGTCCCTGTAGAGAATGAATCCAAGACTCAGGATGATCACACTGTCTCCCTTCTGCTGGAAGGGCTTGGAAATTGGGTGTGTTCTCACAGTCACATGAGGAGCTTTTAAGAAAGGTCACCTCACTAAGTGGCACACTAGGCCAAGTGACACAGATTCTCCATGAACAGCCTGGGAATCTTTATTTTTAAATAGTTGTGTAGGTGACTTTGATATTCAGCAAGGCCTGGGAATGGCTAAGTGGAAACAAACCTGGCATATTTTTAAACGGCTGCAATCAGCAGAGAGAATAATTTGTAATTGGATAATGGGATGCATTTAAAATGGAGTCTCCTATAGGCTGTCTCTCTGCCTACCTTCCACTTTACCTCCTCTGGAAAAGCCTTTTCCCAGGTCGACAGAAGTACAGTGAAGCATGTCCAAACTCCTTAAAGTCTTTACAGGAGAGAGCAAAGCTGAAGGAGTTTTCCAGACTCTGGTTTTCTGTCTGAGGCCCTGTCACTCATGTCATGCTCCCACTTTAGGGGCCTGGGCTATACCCAGGCTGTGTCCTCAGCCAGTGGCTTCTGGGGTGGGACTGCTGGTGTCCCCGAGGAACAGCATTCCCTCCGCCAAACAGCAGTAGTTAGAAATAACGAGCCCTCACATTTTATAGCACTTTCGCATTCACAAAGCACATTCACATTTTTTAATCTCATTAATCCCCACAACAGACCCGTGAGCTGGATGTCATTACGCACAGGTTACAGATGATGAGCTTGAAGCCAAGAGAGGGAAAGTGCCCTGCTCAGTCATGGTTGCTGAATCACAGAGCCGAGCAGACGACCCAGGGGTTCCAGTTTCAGGCCCAACGCTCTCCCCACTGTGCACATCAGCCGCCATATTCCCTCAATAGCCCTGATGAAGCAGGTGTTTTATTCTCATTGGCAGATGGCAGAGCTGAAGTTAGAATTGATAGGCCCAAAGGCACACAGCTACTAAGTGGGAAGGCCGGGATTCAAACCCAGCTCTCTCCAGCTCTAAAGCTAACTGTTCTCGTTCATGACTCTGCCATTGTCTTTGAAGGTCTGAATCATCTGTTGTGTACATCAAACATTTTGACATTGATCCGTGGTAAGAAGTCATCATGGTTCAGTGTGTGCACCCACACATGCATGCTTGTGTCCCTAATGCACATGAAATCCAAAGTTTGTTTGTTTTCACTAATACTCTACTGCCGTACATTCTAGTTTCTATCTTATTCAAAAATGCTGGTCATGACCCATCAAACACATTTCATAATCCACTGAAGGGCCATGACCTACACTTTGAAAAACATTCTTCTGAGTGCTCAGACATTTGCTTGTGGTATTTATTTACAACTTTTCTATTTGGTCAAAAGCATATGTCGAGATACGAAAAAGTTCTTAGGTGGTCAGCCTTGACCTGATCAGCTTGGGCACCCCTGCCAAGTTCCTTTCTGGCTTGCCCCGGCCCGCAGGCCTCAGGCTCCTGGCCGCCTCCCAGGCCGCAGAGATGGGCTTCCGAGGACCAGTGGCACAGGGGTGCCTTGATAATGAGCACGTTCTTCACAGCTTCCCCTTTCTTGACGACTGTGAGCAGTAATAAACATGTGAGCAAACAGGGAGAGTTTAGTGTGTTTATTGCTGCTATTGAGAAAAAAATGTGATAATGAACAGGGCCGGTAATGGAAATTGCTTCTAAGAATAAAATTATGTTATTATGAGTTACGTGCAGCCTCAAGAAAGCATGTCGTGTCTCTGAGTGGGAACTGCCTGGCTGGTTGGTGTTGTTCCGCTGGGCCTCCCGCCTGGGATCCCCGCTTCTCACTCTGTTTGCCAATTTGAACTTTTAGCCTCATTGACTTCTTGGCATTGCTGATCTTTGGAAACTGGGCGGCTTGGGCAACATTGCATTTTAATTAGTACATTTAATCCCCTGGCCTGCGTGGCGATGCCTGTTACCTTTCTTTGCGGAGTCTCATTAGGTCTGGATGAGGAAACTCTTCTTTAGTGTATGATGAAGGAATTAACCCCAAGCACAGTTTAAATGGTCTATGTGGAAGAGAATTGCCTTTTTTATCAGCTAATAGCCTATCCTGTCATTAACGCAGGCATACGAGTAAAATGAAGGTTTGAGAGCTTAGCTCCTATACTAATTAGAAAGAAAATGACAGAAAAAATGTCAGCTTTGAAGAGCTGGGTTGGCTTTGATGACACCCAGACTCTCACAGGCTAAGAACAAAATGCCATTAAAACTTTTCCTTCAGACTCTGTACATAATGTTGCCTTACACCCTGTCTTTTCACACCCTGTCTTTGCTCACATTTCTCTTCCGGCTGGGGATCTTTCAACTTCCCGCCTTCACCTGTCAGATTCTTACTCCTCTCTCAGGGTTTCTCCCAACAGTGACATCCTACCAGAAGTCCCTCCAAACCCCATGGAGCACTTTCTTCCCTACACAATTCCCATATTCTCTTGACCGTTTTGTTCAAGAACTTATCATGGTCTCCAGTTATTAAGCTGATTGCATCATATCCCTTATTAGATTGTAAGCTTGTCAGTTCAGACTGTGGTTCTCATTCATCTCTGTTCCCTTTACAGTCTGGCCCAAGGTACAGCATAAGCCAGCTGGGTATGCAATGTGGAAGGAGATCCAAATGAAGTGGACTTGACTTTAGGATCTCCATCTTGTGTGCTGGGGCTGGCACTGCAGTGAGGCAAGAGAGGCTCCTGACCTGCACCTACAGTGAGTCTCTCCTGAAAGTTTATGCCCTAGGCACCTCTCTTGCCTTGCTGAAGTCCTGGCCTTGGTGAGGGTACTGGGAAAAGGTTGAGGGTTGCTCTTGAAGAGGCGTTTGCTGGATTCCTTCTGTGAGGACAGTTTAGTCTTCCATGATCAGGATTTTTGTAATCAGCACAAGAGAGCCCCCAAAGCTCTGCTGTTGTCCTCTTAAGGGCCCTATTTTTGCAGTTCCCTCCTTACCCAATCCAGCAAGGCTCCTGTCCTATATTGATATACCTGTGGTTTCACTGGCATGTCTCCATACTTCCTTATCCTCGGTGCCCTGTCCTGACCCCTCATCAGTCCCTTACCTGGGTTACTGCAGAGCTTCCCTGCCTTCAGACGCCCCCTACTCTCAGCCCCATCCATTCTACCTACATGTCACAGTGTATCAAGAAGCTGCTCTGGGTCTCTTCTTCTTCTGTGTCCTTGTTCCCTTCTTCTTCCTCACCGCATGGCAGGGAGAGACCAAGTCCGCAGAGATTGCAAGAGAGAAGATCATTAGGATGTTTGTGGATTTTACAAAAACTTCCTATTTAAGCAGTGATGGCAAATCAGAGTGTTTAGCCAGAATTATAAATTAGAGTCTTTAAAGGTTAGGATGCTTATATCATGATAACATGTTAGAATATTTGATGGAGTTCTGTCTTTAAGGTAAGGGTGAATTTATTCATTCATTCGTTTATTCATTCAGCAGTGCAAGGGTCTGGTCTAGGTACATCAGGAGACGAGGCTGACACTGTCCCTGTCTTCATAGTCCTTACGTTCTACAGAGAGGAGGCAGAGTCAACCAGGACACAACCCTTGAACTAGATCCTGGTGAGTTGTATAAGTGCCATGAAGAAAACCAGCAGGGTAGGAGAGTGAAGAGCTGCGGATGGGCCCTCAGGGGTGGTGACATTTGTGCCAAGACCTGAGGATTGGATGAAGCTGCCCAGGGAGTTGCCGCGGCAGCGCAAGCACGGCAGCTGGAGACTGGGGCTCTCTCGATGGTCTGAGGAGCAGGAGGATGGGGTGTGGCAGCTAGAGGACAGTGAGTAAGGGCAGGAGTGGCACCAGAGGGGCTTGGTGAGGCAGGCAGAGGCCAGGCTCAGCAAGGGCTTTGGGCTCTATTCCTAGTGGATTAGAAACTTGGAGGGCATTGCCCAGGAGAGTGGCGTGAATTTATTCGCTGTTTCAGTGATTACTCTGGCTTATGTGCAGACCAGAGTTCCACATGGCCGCCCACACAGGTAACTACCCTTTTGGGCAAAACACAAGGTTCTGTAACATAGAAAATGTATTGAAGACTCTCTGATTTGTAGATATTCTTTTATGTTTCTTCTTGGCTAGAAACTTAACTTTAAATTAAAAAAAAAAACCTGCTTTTCGTTTGGAGTAAATGTTTATGGTACTCTTAGAAATAGTGTAAATATTTTTTTCTTTTTCTCCTTCTTGGTCATCAAGTTCATGACACGACTATGCTATTCTACACGAACACAATATATGCTTCAGTTTTGCCCGTGTTCTTTTCCAAGAAAATTGAATGTAAGTCAAGTGGCTGAAGGAGCGATACCATTTCTTTGAATTTGTCACAGAGAAGAACATGTTATTTACTGATGTCCAATTTTATTTGGTGTTTGGAATAGCAAACATCTTTAGAGATAAGAGCAAACTTTTGCTGATCTTGAACATCATCTAATATGAGACCCTGTCTTGATAAAAATAATCTCTGGCTCCTAGTGTAGTCACCAGAGGAGAGGTAGCAAAGATAGTCCTTGATGCCCAGTTGAGTATGTTTTATAATAACCTTCCATAGACCCACCCTGCTACCTCTTAAATCTCTTCTTTCGCCTTTGGTCTGAGACAAGTGGGTTCAGGAAAACAAAGATGAGGTATTTGGGGGGGGAAGTGGGTAAAAGAAGGTGTGTGTGTGTGTTTCATGTTTTTCCTGTGAAGGGTATGGGTTTGCTGAAGAGTGATGCCTCCACTGTAAGTTGGTGGTTTCCTAACAAGGCTGATAAGCTCACCTGGGCAATTGGTTGGAAGGACATTCCCATCCAGTTATGGGTTGAATTGTCCCCCCCCCCTCGCCCCCACAATTCCTATGTTGAAGTTTCTATCCCTAGTGTCTCAGATGTAGCATTATTTGGAAATAAAGTCATTGCAGAAGTAGTTGGTTAAGTTAGGATGGGATCGTGCTGGATTAGGGTGGGTCTCTGTTCCAATAAGATGGGTGTCCTTATTCAAAAAAAGAAATTTGGAAACAGAGGTGTACACACAGGGAGACTGTCATATGAAGATGAAGGCACAGATTGGGGTGATGCGTCTACAGCCAGGGAATGCCAAAGATTGCCAGCAAACCACTAGAATCCAGGAGAGAGTCCTGGAATGCACTCTTCCTCACAGGTCTTAGAAGCAACCAACCCTACCAACACCTTGACCTTGGACTTAACAGTCTCCACAACTGTGAGATGATGAATTTCTGTTGTTTAAGCCAACTGGTTTGTGGTACTTTGTTATATCTGTCCTAGGAAACTGCTGCACAGTCCCATCTAGCTCCCACTGAACACCATCTCTGGGGGAAGGTCCATGGAGACAGACTTTTCATAGCCCTTGAGTGGCTTCTGAGGAGGGGGTGGGGCTGGGAAGCACAGTTCTTTCTCCTTGGTTGTCCCTGGACATTCACAGATGCAATCACATCTGAGCTCCTGCAGTCCCCACCGACTCATCTTCAGGATTCTTTTTTTTTTTTTTTTTTTTAAGATTTTATTTATTTATTTGAGAGAGAGAATGAGAGACAGAGAACATGAGATGGAGGAGGGTCAGAGGGAGAAGCAGGCTCCCCGCCGAGCAGGGAGCCTGATGCGGGACTCGATCCCGGGACTCCAGGATCGTGACCTGAGCCGAAGGCAGTCGCTTAACCAACTGAGCCACCCAGGCGCCCCTCATCTTCAGGATTCTTACAGGATGTGTGGACATACCACAACCATGAATGAATCTGTCAGGATGGGACTGATCACCTATTGAAACAGACATTTGTTGACGTTCCTCTTGTTAAAAAAAAAAAAAATGCTGGTAGTATCACATACAGAAAAGCCAAACTGACAAGTGCATTCTCAGTGCCTAGCCTTGCACTGACCATGCACTAGTGTAAAGGTTGTTAAAGATGACAGGGTTTCTAATTTCAAAGAATTTGAATAAGGTGCTTTGGAAACTATGGTTCCTAGGCTGTTAGCGAACTAGAGAAAGATTGCTCTTCACTCTAAATGTCTATGACACTCAGTATTCTCTCAGTATTCTACCCAGACAAGCCTGGGTAATAGTGTATATATAGAAACCAAAGGCTGGAGGGAGCTTTTCATTTTTCTTTCAACCGGTCTGACCTCCAAGACCAGCCCGCTTGTACACCAGCACCACCTTTCCTAGAGTTATCATCACAGAGTTGTTTTTATTAGAATCTGGGTCTCAGGAACCTGTGGTCATCTTCAGCTCACCCTTCGGGTTGGAATTTATCAAGCTTGTTCTGAGCCCAAAGGTGATTTCTTTTTTTCTTCCTGAAAGTTTGGTAAATTTCTGCTCAGCCATTTTTATACTGTCAAAGCATGAAGTATAGTTATCACGCTCTGAAAATTGTTTAGATGCTTGCCACCCACCTCCAGCCAAATACCAGGAGCTGTTTTTTTTAAAGTAAAAATTTTCCACGGCCTCCTTTGAGTGCAAGAACTGATTCTTTGTCACAGTGGGAGATTTTCTCCATAGCCTGTGGTGATGAAGAAGGCGCGTGGGCTGGAAAAGACAGACTCAAGTTTGAATCACACTTTTCCCACCACTGTTGTGTGATCTTGGGCAAGATTCTTAACTTTCTTCCCAAACCTTGTTTTCCTCACTTATAAAATGGGGCAGCACCTCTCAAGTTCATGGTGAGGATTGGCGTTTATGCATAAAGCAATGGGATATAGTAAAGGCTGGCCGTCCTCAAACCTGGATGCTTGTTAGAATCCTTAGGGAGCTTATAAAACAAAACTGCCTCTCACCCCAGACAGAATGAGTGTGGTTCTCTGGGGGGTGAGGCTATACATCTGAATTATTTTATTTTATTTTTTCAAAGATTTATTTATTTGAGAGAGAGAGAGAGTGCATGCGTAGGGGGAGGGGCAGGAGCAAGGGAGAGAGAGAATCTTCAGCAGACTCCCAGCTGAGTGAGGAGCTCGATGTGGGGCTCCATCTCAGGACCCTGAGATCATGACCTGAGCCGAAATCAAGAGTCTGATGCTTAACCGACTGAGCCATCCAGGCGCCCCTACACATCTAAATAATTCTAATTGCTCCAGGATATTTGGAAGCCCAGGGAAGGTTAAGAACAAGTAGGTCTAGCAAAGATGGATTTCAGAAGCATCTGCTAAGTGAAAGAAGCCACAGAAAAGGCCACATACAGTGGGATTGCATTAATATGATATTCTAGAAGTGGCAAAACTCTAGATCAGTGATTGTCAGGGTCAGAGAGTTGGGGAGGGGGATGATTACTGCAGAGGGGCATAGAAGAATGTTTTGGGGTGAAAATGTTTGCTATATTGATCAATACTCATTCACTTGTATATTTCAAAAGGTAAATTTTATTGCATGTTAATTATACCTCAGTAAAAAAGAGAACTAGTCGGGTTTGGTCTTCTATAGCCATTATTTTGATGATGAGATGATGAGGATGATGATGTAGCAGGAGGAAAGTAGCTGGTGTTTGAAAACAATTTCCAGAGGTTGTTTTTTTGTTTTTGTTTTTGTTTGGTGAGGACCAGCTTGAAACTCTTGAGGCATTACAAGATAGGTAACCATAAATCCGTAATTTGAAATGTGCACATTAAAATGAATGCATTTGACATGCTTTTAGTTCCAGATGTTCAGGTAAGCATGCCGAATGGGGCTTGCTGATTCTCTTATTGCTAATGAAGAATAAATACCAGATGATTGGAGAGAGTGTTAACATGGGGATGAACATTGGGAGCATTTTTGAGCCA
Organism: Neomonachus schauinslandi; assembly: GCF_002201575.2. Classification (NCBI taxonomy): domain Eukaryota; kingdom Metazoa; phylum Chordata; class Mammalia; order Carnivora; family Phocidae; genus Neomonachus; species Neomonachus schauinslandi. The sequence goes on along the minus strand of NC_058412.1, from coordinate 10,936,422 downwards.
AGTTAACCAAACTCTCTGAGGCTTTCAAGAAAAAAAAAAAAATCACAGAGAAACAGAGACTCATGGGAATTTCTTCCTGAGTCTCTCTTCTGTTAGGGCTAGCAGAATGGTGTTTTCTTTTGCTCAGACTTGCAAAAGAAGCTTCAAGAGCATGAAATATCTGAAGAGAAAATATGTGGGAAGTAGATATCAGCACAAACCTCTTGGTGGAGGTTTTAGTCTGAGACGGGTCAGGGCTCTTGCTCACGTGTGATCACACAAACATCCTGTCCTCGTCTGCGGGTAAGCAGAACGCAGGCACACGTCTTCCCTGGGTTCTTTGGGATTGTGGTTCTCTAGCATAGACCAGGTCAGAATGTTCCTCCCCTTTTCTTCCAGTTGTTTAACCTTCGACAAATGATTTAAACTTTTAGAGTGTTAGCTTTCTCACCTAAGATATGGGGGGGCGGGGTGCTACTTACTCTCTAGGGCTGTCGGATGAAGTAGAGCTGATGTGTGCAAAGTGCTTGCTTAGTGTTTGCTGTCTGCCAGTGAATCCACTTACGTCCCAGGGTCCATCCCTTAGGTTGATCTGTTTTAATTCATTTACTTATTTTTATTACTTTTTTATTAACATATAATGTATTATTTGTTTCAGAGGTACAGGTCTGTGATTGATCAGTCTTACACAATTCACAGCACTCACCATAGCACATACCCTCCCCAATGGCTATCACCCAGCTGCCTCATCCCTCCCACCCCCCACCACTCCAGCAACCCTCAGTTTGTTTCCTGAGATTAAGAGTCTCTTAGGGGTTTTACCAGTCTCTCTGGTTTCGTCTTGTTTCATTTTTCTCTCCCTTCCCCTATGATCCTCTGTCTTGTTTCTCAAATTCCTCGTATCAGTGAGATCATATGATACTTGTCTTTCTCTGATTGACTTATTTCGCTTAGCATAATACCCTCTAGTTCCAGCCACATCGTTGCAAATGGCAAGATTTCATTCCTTTTGATGGCTGCATAATATTCCCTTGTATATATACACCACATCTTCTTTATCCATTCATCTGTTAATGGACATCTTGGTTCTTTCCACAGTTTGGCTATTGTGTACATTGCTGTTTACTTTCATCACAACTCTATGAAGTAGGTGTCGTTGTTGTTCCATATTATGAACAAGGAACTTGGTAATTCGGTGAAGGATAGATGGAAACGACCTGCCTCCAAATTCTCTGCCTTAACCACTTGGCTCTCCTAGCCCTGGTGCGTGTAGTAGGCTTTCCATAAATTGTGGGAATCTGCAGAAAGTTCAGTATCCACCATTAATCCTTAGGTAGGATTGATTCCCCAGGAATTGCTAGGTCCGGGGCTAATCTGTGGGTGCATGTGCACATGTATTTCGGGGGAGGGGGCGTTTGTCCAAATGCAATGCAGTGAATGTTGCACTAAGGCCTAAAGCCCTAGGTTAGAACATTCATCAGCTCACTGGCTCTCTTTCAGCCTTTATTTCACATCTATAAAACCGGAATATTCCTGTCTATCTTAGCAAAGGGTTTTGAAGGTTAAATAAAACAATGGATATAAATGTACCTAGTAGATTGCTCGGTATGTATCAGATCTTGGTAAATTTTTCTTTTTAAGATTAAAAAAATGAAGAAACTCTCCAGAGAAGCTTGCAGCCTAACAGGGCTCAGGGAGCTTGTATTTCTGGCCTGACCTCACAGTTTCCATTTTATTGTTGATGACTCCCAGGTACAGCCATGGTCAATGTCCTGCCTTCTGTCCTGCTGAGTAAGGGAGGAGAATAGCGCCCTCTCCTGTTGGAGAACCTGGGGCTTGCAAACACCGAGTGACCTGGTGTTTGGCAACCGAGGTTCTTGAATCCACTGCTCTGTGTCCAGGATGGTACCTGGCCCTGAGGACATCCAGGGAGGGAGGGGCATGCTATAACTGTTCTTAAGGAACTCATCAACCAGCTGTGGGTGGCAAGGCTACGACTGACTGTATTTGAGGATTGTTAGGTGGGGCCTGTAGTTGTTTATCTTTGTATCTCCAGCACCTGGTCAGGCACCCAACACATAGAAAGGGTGTCAGGAATGCTGAGCAGTGACTGGTTGTCGTTGTTGTGAGGGAGGGCCAGAAGTGCTGCATACCACAGGTGCAGCAATGCAAGGTGTGTGGACAACCGAGTGTTTCTGGACCTGGGACCTCAGTCTTTAAGGAAATCAACCAAGCCTCTCCTTTCCCTGCCAGATGCTCTGAGATTCTGCTTTTGGCACTGGGAAGTGTTGACAATCTTCTCTAACCGATGCTTCATTAACGATGGGGAGACCATTTCCTTTCCATGCTGGAAGAGTACCTATCAGGGAACAGAGAAACACCACCGACGCTGGTGACATCTGTTTTCACAGCAGCCCTGGAAGGCTGTGCCTGTGTGTCTGGGAAGGTCCAGTGGGCTGGAAACCGACCTGAACTCAGAAAACCTGCATCTGTCATTGCTTAGCTTTGTGGCCTTAGGCATGTCACACTTTGCTAAGTTTCAAATTTCTTACTTTGTCTGGTATTCTGGGACCAGCTACCACATCCTGAGTGCCTACTGTGTTCCTGGTCCTGTCCCTGGGAATAAAACGTGCCATGTAGGACAGCTCCGGGATCAGCCAGGAAAACAGCCATGGGGTACTGCCAACAGGCCCAGGTCATCCTCTGGCTCCAGCATGCTTGCTGTGTGAACTTGGGTACATCTCTCTCTCTGGGCCTCCAGATTCCTCATTTATAAAGTGGTGGTGGTGATCCTGGCCTGGTCTTTAGGATTGTATAGTCAGAAAGACTGAGATAGAGCTTCTTCCAAAAGGTTTTTTTGTTTTTTTGTTTTGTTTTTTGAGATTTGTTTATTTGGGGAGGCGGGGAGAGGGACAGCACAAGTGGGAGGGGCAGAGGGAGAGGGAGAGAGAATCTCAAGCAGACTCTGCACTGAACATGGAGCCTGATATGGGGCTCGATCCTAGGACCCTGAGATCATGACCTGAGCAGAAACCATGAGTTGGACACCCAACCAACTGCGCCACCCAGGGACTCTAAGGCTTTGGGTTTTAAACAGTGAACAGGGAGACTTCAGTGACCTGCAACAGGGTCTTTGCACCTCATTCTCTGTGCATTCGGAACTCACTCCCACAGAACTGTGTTCTCTTCCCCAGGGAGAAATCCCAGGCTCTGAATGCCCACCCCGAGTCCCCACGCTGGACGGGGAGGTTGGGACCCCTGGAGGAGGTATGAACTGGATTCCAGCCTTCCGTGTGGCCTGGGGCGGGGGATGGATGCTGTTTCCCTCACATGGATTTAACCTTCTTTCAGAAACCATTCTTCTTAACGTTAATGATATGTCTGACTCTGGCTCTTGCGATTAGGATTTGAACTCCTAAGGTGTTCAAATGGGTGTCATCCATTCCTGTCTCCTCAGCCCCTAGCTTAGTTCCCTGCACAAGTAGGAGCTTTACAAAAAGTCCGCTGAAATGCATGAAGTGCAGTTGGTTCACAGAAACCCCAAGACAGTGGCTGGACTGAACTTTAACAAAGGCCCTGCCAGGCCTAGGTAGAGGTCATTCTTGAAAGCTGGTGTGTGTGGGGGCGGCGGGAGGTGGAGGCGGGCCTATTCTCCCTGACAAATAGATAGAGACTGTTTTCCTGTACCCTTGGGGTTTAATCTTTTCTTCTGAATCTTGAAAGCCCATGGCGTTGAGTGCTGAAACCCATTACAGAGCAATTGTCCCTGGAGCTCAAGTTCCCTTACAATTCTTTTCCTGGGAGGCTCCTATGATGGGCTCTGACATTACTCCATGAATCATAGACACTTCTGCCTCGGGCTCTTAGAAGTGTTTTTCGCCGGCCTGTGTGTACCAAAAAATAGGACTTTATTCCGCTTTCTGTACAGCGAATGCTCTCGTCTTCAAGGAAGGCCTTCCCTCCGCCTCCACCTCTGAGGAATGTGTAATCAAATACAGAAAAGGCCAGAGACAGGAGATAGAAACACTGTGGGGTCAGATCTCATTGAAGCAGGGCAAGAATATGATTCTGAGAATCCCACATTCAAAGAATGTGAGGTCAGGAGGCAGCTGCGGATGGGAGGCCTAGGGAGATGCAGGCCACACTTGCCAGAGCAGGGCTGCAGCAGTCGGGCCTGAGATGTAAGCACAGCAGTCTTGGACTCTTGTGATGTTAACAGTGCAGGAGCCTTGCTTCCCTCCTGATCGACGGAGGTGCTCACCATCCCCCGGTAGCTCCAGCTACAGTGTTTCTGGGTGCATGGAGTTCCTGAATTGGGTGCTCCCCAACCCCATGTCCCTTCTCCTGCAGTTTCCTGTTTAGCACACCCATCCCGGTTGCCCTTTGCCTCGCTGACCTTTTCCCCATCATTCTCTACTGTTCAGACCAGGCATCGATTTGACTGGAAATTCTCTGGGACTTCCAGCCCGTTTGGATGTTCCACTTCTGTGCTCCCTCTATCAGAACACACTGAACGTGTTCATGAGTTATTTGTGTCCAACAGGGAGTCCTGAAAGGGCCTTCAGTTGGGGAATGACATGGCCAGGACTGATTTTCAGGTCGGTCACTCTTCTAGCTGCTGTAGGAAGCGTGGCTGCCAGAGTGGAGAGCCGGGGCGGGGAGTGGAGCTGGGGAACTGTGGGAGGGGCCCGCAGGGGCTGAAACAAGGGTTTGCAGTGAGGACAGAAGATGCATCCTGCTCATTGTTCAGAGGTAGTGCAGGGTGAAGGAAGTACCCAAAGCACTGCTTACCCCAGGGTTGGCCAGATGGTCGAGGGAAGCCTATAATGAGTGGAGTCCAGGGGAACAGGGGACCTTCAGGGGTTTCCTGCTGATGGGTGGTCTGGCTGCACACGTTCGCAACCAACAAGGCAAAGACACTTGCTCTGGTTTTTGCTGAGGAGTTTCTGGAGCCAGGTGTAAAATGCAGGCACGGTGAATGCCTGATTTCTCTGAGGGCAGAGTGTCTCCTGCCTTTCCAGCATTCTCCTGGAGGTCCACGCCTGACAGGGGCAGGCAGGCACGCTGCTCAGCAAGTTCTTCCCGCAGCCTCTAGGGGTTCAGTCAGGTTCCCGCGTAGCCTTAAAGGCGCAGCCCAAATACCTCCTTTTCCTAAAAGTCAGATGTACTGTCGCCCCATCTTTGGTATCCTCAAAGCTAGTTTTAAGGCAAGTATCATGGTGGTTTTTTTTTTTTTTTTTTTCACATGTTGGAGTTGAGTAGGCATATAGCTTATTTATTCCTTGCTCCTTGATAAACACTTTTGTACCCAGTCCCTGTGACCCCAATCTGACAGAGTACTTGTACATAGCAGATGCTCAGAACTGTTCTTGAAGTGACTGAGGGAGAAATATCAGTCCTGGCCTTTCTGAGTGATGAAGACCATGGCCACCTTTCCTCAGTGAGACAGTCGGGGAGGATCATTCTTTTAGCTCCTTTTGCTAAGAAGAGCCCAGGAGATTTGGGATGATGATACAGATCCCCAGACAGACTCGGGGACAAGGGAACCAACATAATGAATGAAAGTGTGTGTGTGTGTAGGAAGAGGGAGGGGAGGGGGCACAGGAACGCACAGTAAGCAGCACGGTGCCAGGCACAAAATAAGCTCTCAGTGACCTGTATGATCTCCTCTTACCACCCCCCCCCCAAGTATTCTGGGTGGACTCTTTCAGGACTGTAAATACAAAATACCCTGAAGAAACCTGCATTGCTAGAGCTGAGACAGGAGATAGGCAGACAGAAACACCCAGCAAGGCTGCTTGGCAAAATGCCTCAGATTCCTGCCACCCACCTTGGTTCTGGAATTGGCTTTGTTTCTGAGCCTAAGATTTCTGACTCTCTCTGAAATCACCTTCAGCCACCTATTGTTCGAGTATCATTATCCATTCTTGGTGCCAACCCCAAGGTTCAAAGGCCTGGCCCACAATTGTGTTCTGGCTCTGCCAGATCACATTTCTGGTTTTTTCATCTCTGACTCCTCCAAACTTATTTCCCTACAGAAATCATCTTGGAGGAGCTGCCTAACTTTGCTTGGCTTTGGTTTTTTTCAAAAGCCCCTCCTGTTCTGATAATCTGGGGCTGTATTTTAATCACCACAGTTTGAAGGCTTTTCCCCACATAGGGCCCCTTTTAGGAGCAAAGCAGATGATGTTACTTCGGGAAATGAGCCGAGGCACAAGTCATTCCCTGGAAAGCCTCTGCTCCACGCTATAGAGTTCCTTCTACTTTCCCTCCATTGGTGAATGCACCTCCAGGCCATTGGTGAAGCTGGACTGCACACCCAGAGTCTTGTGCTGTCTTATTGCCCACAGATTCTTTTCAAGAAATCCCATAATCTTGGCTTTAACCATCTATAATGAGAAAATGTTGCCTTCCAGGAAGGAGGCTTTCCTTTAACATTTACACAAAATAAGTCAAGGGATGTGGGACAATTCTGACATTGTCTCCTTGTCCTATGAAAAATAGCGTGTGACACAGATGAAAATGGAGCTTTCCAGCTGAGGCAATGTGGAAAGTATTTCTTTCCATCATCAGAGGCCAGCCTACCAGCAGACAAATAGAACAGCTTGCAGATAATTCAGTTATGTTCTGGGTTTGCCTATTAGCAGTGCTTGAAACGAATATCCCAGATATCTTTTTGAATGGGAGGGTGCAAGGGAAGGGAATATCCCGAGGGCAGGTCTGGCATCCTGAGGCCCTCTGACCAGGGTCTGGAGCCTGAATCCTGTGGAGAGTTTGCATCCAGAAGTGATAGGTGTTTTCCACTCATGTCAAGGTCAAAGCAATACTGAATATTCCCATCCTCATGTGCAATGTCATCAGCCAGTGATCAGCTGACATCCCTTCCGCATTCCTCCCTTTATAAGGCAGCTGTGAAATTTTCAGGATTGCCTTCATCCTCAGTTCCAGGAATAGCCTCTGATTTGCCTAATTAATCAGGAAAATCTTATTGGCCTACCACAATAATTGGTGTGAGCTGCTCAGGCCTAAATCGATGAATACTTGGCTGTCTTCTGGCCATGAGGACTGATAGTGTCATGGCCTCACGGTCCATTTCAGGTCATTGATATGTAAGGGAAAATGTGTTGGAAAATTTGGAGAGTATCTTCCTACTCTCTCTGATCTTTGAAAAATACTACAGCCATTTTGCTTCCTTAAGCCTGAAAATGAACTCAGTACATAGAGAAGAACAGAGCTGAATGACTAACAAAGAAATAGCCCAAAGCACTGGATTCAGGCAACCAGGAGGTCTCCTTTACCTCTGGTCTTCTGAGGATATGAACCAAATCATTTATTCACTATTTAAATTAGCTATATCTGTTTTTCTATTATTTGCAACATAAAATAAACTAACCAATATAGGGACAGGGTTATAAACCTGGGGGGAGAGGAGGTAAAGTCAAAGACTTCCTCATGATGAGGTTACCCAAGGACTTGAAGGAGTTTCCCAGCAGAGAGAAAAGCATGTGAAAGGCAAGGAGACAATGGTGAGCTTTGGGAAATTATCGGGTCTGGATAGCTGTTCCTCTGGGAGGAGTGATCATTGGACATTGAGCTCCTTGAGGATTCCGTGTCTTCTTCATCTATGAGTCTCTAGTGCCCAGCACAGTGCCTGGCACATACTTCATGGGTGAATAAATCAAGGAATGGATCTCTTATCCATCCAGGCCATGAAGATCAGTGGGTATAGGAAAGGTTTTGAAAAGGCAGCAGTGAGCAACACTGGAACATCATTTGCCAAGTTCAAGACTGAGTGACAGGACTCAGTTCTCTCTGGTGACACAGTGAGCTGGAGAGACTCCAAAGAAATTGGGACACCAGGGGATCTACAGTCCAAAGAGCAATCTTGGAATCAATATTTGTAGAGGTAGTGCCTGTTAATCAAATCCTTCTTAAAGATGCTCCATTAAGAGACTTGCAGGCTTCCAGGGATTGCAGATGGGCCTGGTGAGTATGTTTCCTGAAGGTGGTGGGATGGCTCAAGCCCTGGGGGGAGTGACAGTCCTGTAAGATTACTCAGAAGTCAGTTACAGGGACTCTGGCCCAAGGACTCCCAGAGTAATTATAGTATCAACTCATGATCAGTGCCAGCCAGGCCTCCTGAAGCCTGAAATCAATCTCTATCATTTTCCTTTTATTTCTTCACCAACTGTAGTACAGAAATCAACTGGGGATAGCCTAGACTTTCACATGGGCTTATGTCTTTTGTGGGCATCAATGAAATCAGCTCAATTAAGTCATCCAGTTGCCAATATAGAATCCACTGATTCCTGGTAAGAGGATCTGAGATCCTGGACTTGCTCTCCAACTTCTGGCATCTCGCTCCATCAACCACTCAATTCCTCTCCTGTTTCTGAGCCTCATACTTTGTCTTGATGCCTTGCTTTGCATCTATCTCTATCTTAGCAAACACACAAACCTCACTTCTCCTTCAACCACATTCTTCTCTAGCTTGTGTCTTGCTTTCCTCCTTTACGTCTCTACCCCAATCCTCAGAGATGGTATGGGTCTGGAATCTAGATTCACCATCTGCAGTTCTGCGCCTTCATTTTGAGACTGTCTGCACTTGGCTTCTGTCCCGACCACTCTCCAAAACAACTCTCACCAAGGGCAACCATGACTTCCTGGTCACCAGATTCTCATTGGACATTAAAGTGCCGAAGATATTTAGATGACAGTACAATTATCATCAAACTGACAGACTTTCCAGAACCTTTTAGAGAAAATGGGGTGGGTGCTAGGAAAACACACATCATATAACTCTCCCCGAAGAACTGAGATGGGGCGCTCTAACAAGGAGACAGCTTTACACATATTTGTTCACTTACAGACAATGAGCTTAGGGCCTGGAGAGGGAAAGCAGTCTGCTGAAGGATAGGGTCAGCATATTATGACTTGAACCCAGGCATTTTGATTGTAAGCACTCACTGAGGACTCACTGTACCCCGGGCATTGCTCTAAGTATTTTACAATTATAACTCTCATAATAATTCAATAAGTAGATGCTGTTACTCTCATCCTTGTTTTATAAGTAATAATACTGAGGTACAGAGTGGTAAGTAACTTGTCCACAGAGCTAGAAATGGCACAGATGGGATGGGACTCTCAAACCATCTATGGTTAACTACTATGCCATGCTACCTTTCCATTGTCTTACCTTTTACTGTTTATCCCAGACCTTCCCAACCAAGATGTGACATGCCTCAGGTGGTTAGAAGTGGTCCTAGATACTCATCTCCTCAGCCCAGGGACAGCTGGGTAGGACTTGGCACAGTCATAGTTTCTTACTATCTGTTGATTTATTCAAATGGCATGTTATTATGGCATTGTGTATAGACCTCTCAAAAACTTTATAATAGTCACTATAAAGTTTGCAAATGCCATGGGATGGGGTGGGGTTGGGATAAGGGGTGAGGGATGGGGGGAAGGGAGAGGATCTGAAAGTATTCAGAAAGATTTGGTGTTGGGTTTGTTTCTGTGTAAATAACTTATCCCGAATTTCCCTTAAGACTAACCCTGTTCTTAATATTCTAAAATGTTCCCTTGAAGTCAAAGTCACTATTAATTATAGAATCCCAGTATAAAATGAAATAGACTTCTAAAGCAGAAATACTGCAGATAGAAAAAGGGTCATGCCATGTAGGTATTTTATAGCCTTGTATTAGCTGTTTGCCCCCAAGACAGAGATTTTAATAATTAAGGGTATTACTAAAAGCATACATTTTTACTAATTAATAAAATATATAATCTCCTTCATACCCCTACATTCTCTGCTACTATTATAATAAAAATATCCCTTAAGAGTACTTTGGCCTTCAATAATACCAACAATACCTACATTTACATGGTCATTTGTAAAGTATTCTACTATCTAATATCTGAAATGAGGGTTTGACATTAATGGGGATATCCTCACATGTCTGCCAAAATCCTCAGGAAGGTGAACCTCTCCATGAGCCTTTCCATGAACTGGAATCCTCATATGTGGAGCTCAAACTCAACAGGGACATTCCTCCTGCTCGCATTGCCCATCTGCTCTGAGGGAACCACTCAGATCAATTTGAGCAGCCTCCAAAGGAGGGGCAAAGGACAGCTCCTGGGGAGTCTTCAGGGAGAAAGGGGCTCTAGAGTACAAGTTTCTGCCCCTCAAAGGTTCACCCAGTCAAGAACTTTACTCCTCTTAGAAGATCTGCTATTTCCTTATATAAAAGGATCATTCTCTGATAAACTATTTTTGGGTTTACTGAGGGAACACAGCCGTGGGGTTGGGTTTGGCTGGTATATAGTTCAGTCTGATTACTGACAGGTATAGTGTTCAGTTGTATGTATGACCGCTGCAAGAAATTCACCACAAACTTAGTGGTTTAAAGCAGCATGGATTTATTATCTTAGAGTTCTGGAGATCGGAAGTCCAAAGTGGGTCTCACTGGGCTCAAATCAAAGTGTCAGTAGGACTGAGTTCCTTTATAGAGGTGATGGGGGATGAACCATTCCTTGGCTTTTCCAGCCTCCAGAGGCTACCCCTATTCCTTGACTCATGGCCCCTTCCATCTTCAAAGCCAGCAACTACTGACCAAGTCTTTCTCACATTGCCTCACTTTGGACATTGACTTTCATGTCTCTCTCTTCCATATTTAAGGACCTTTGTGATTACCTTGAGCCCTCCTGGATAATCTGGGATATGCTTCCTATTTTGAGATTAGATGGTGATCAACCTTAATTCCAGGGGCTGTCTTAATTCCCCTTTGTTGTATAATGTGACATTCACACAAGTTCCTGGAATGAGGACATAGACATACTGAGGGGGCCATTCTTCTGCCTACCACAGTGGCTGGAGGGTCTGGCAGCTACAGCATGACTTAGACAACATGGGCCTGATGCTGTTTGGTCTTCCACTCAGGACAGCTGGCCCAGCTGGAAGAGTGACGGGCTGGCTTGTTGATCGGTTGGCTGATATTCTTGATGTATCCAGAGAATTCAACAGAAATACTTTAATGCCAAATCCAGTTTGCTACCTCTGCTGCATTCTTTTCTGCTAGTCATGTCTCACTGGTGTCCTGACGTTAACTTAGAGCCTAGTACGACTACCACCACCACCACCACCACTTTCTTCTTCTTCTCCTCCATTACTTCCTCTTTAACAGCTGACTTTTATCAAACTCATCAAACATATGACAGGAACCATGTTAACTTCTTTAACAGAATTAGCTATTTTAAGCCTCACTGCAGTCCTAGGAGCTAGGTGTTATTTTCCCATTTTTTTGTTTGAGGAGACCGATACAATGCATGTGCCAAACACAGGACTGATATTATCATGTAGGTCTGTATCTCCTTCTTAAGAGATTAGGGATTGGGAAAAATGAACACATGAGCCTAACAGAAAGGAACACAACCTAACTTAAATGATTTCCCTCTCCCCTCCAAAGTGCTGTCGAAGGGGTTACTTGCAATATCCATGGGGTTTTCCCGCTATAGAGCATGCATTCAACATACATCCTCAGCCAGTCAAGAAGGTCCGATCTGGGGTAAATATGTCTTTCCTAGGGAAAGGACTTTGCTTTTCATAGCAGCATTAAAGAAGAAATCCCAAATATTCAGAGAGATGGTAGTATAATTCTCACTAAGTCTCCAAGATCTGCTTGGCATAAGCTAATTGTTATAGGTAATGTACACAAATATAGGCAAACTGTCCCACAAAATAGTCTGAAGAGGCCTCTCTAAATAGAGATGATTCAGTCTGGTTTAGACTGACTTGCCAGGTAAGACCACATGCCAAAATTTATTCTTTGCAATAGCAATATTACAGGTGCCCTGGGCTCCTAAGTCTAATGCATTTGGCTGTGGGGTTATATAAATTTAGGTTTCTAAATTTATATCAAACAGACAGTTCAGGTGGTAATGAAATGCTTTGGGTAACTACAATTTTCTTTTCAAAAGGAAAGTGACAAAGAATTGCCAAGGATTGGGGGGATAATAACATACTTTATATTTAGCCAGTGACAGTCCTCCACGAGGCTCCAATTTCTTGGACAGACATTATAGAGATACAGATCTTCATGATGCCCTTGAAAGGTAAGTGGTAGGTAATGCTGTCCTGGTTCTTTCCTGGTGAAGTGAAGCATGGTGAGGCTGCCCTTTCTGAGGCAAGCCTAAGACTTGAAACAGTGTAGCTCTCCCAACCTGAGGGCACCAGGACCTCAGACACTTGGTGAGGTTACAACATCACTGCAGTAATATAGGTATTTTTATGGGATCCCACAGATCTCCAGATATTCATGGGCTTGGAAAAAAATAAATCCTTTGTAATCTCAGATGCATTTAGTTCACCCATTTATGCATCTCTCTGGTTATTCTTCGAGGCCTCTTAAGGGACTGTGGCTTGCTGGGCCTGCTGTAACAAAGTACCACAAACTTACCTAACATAACTGAAACCTACTCTCTTGGGAGAGTTTTTTCTCAGTTCTGGAGTCTAAAAGTCTGAAATCAGGATATCGGCAAAGCCATGCTTCCTCTGAAGGCTCTAGAACAGGATCCTTCCTTGCCTCTTTCTAGCTTCTGGTGGTTGCAAGTAATCCTTCGTGTTCTTTGACTTATAGATGCATCACTCCGGTCTTTGGCACCATCTTCACATGGTATTCTCCCAGTGTTGTCTCTGTGTTGAAATTTCCTTCTTCTTATAAGGACACTGGTCATTGCATTAGAGTCTACCTTAATCCAGTACAAACTCATCTTGACTTGATTACATCTGCAAAGACCCTGTTTCCCAATAAGATCACCTTCATAGGTACCTGAGGTTGGGACTTCAACATACCATTTTAGGGGACACAGTTCCCCACTTCAAGGACTATCTGACCAACTGAGACTCAGCCACTTGCAGACTTCTCTATGTGACGGTTTGGGGGAGGGTGCCGTGATTATAATGAATATGATAAACTTGATTTCTTTTGCCCAGTAACCCAAAATAACGCTCAGTCTCCACACACAGAGGCAGGTCAGGCCTTGGAGAATGCTGGCTTTGGAGCAAGACTCCAGCATCAGAGCAGACTTGCTTTCTCTGGAGATGCATTTAGAAGCAATTTTGTGTTTCGGGGCGCCTGGGTGGCTCAGTTGGTTAAGCGACTGCCTTCGGCTCAGGTCATGATCCTGGAGTCCCAGGATCGAGTCCCGCATCGGGCTCCCTGCTCAGCAGGGAGTCTGCTTCTCCCTCTGACCCTCCCCCTCTCATACTCTCTCTCTCTCTATCTCATTCTCTCAAGTAAATAAAATCTTAAAAAAAAAAGAAGCAATTTTGTGTTTAGACAAAGAAGTTTTAGACAAAGTGATGGTGGAAGAGTTAAAAGGCTTAGAGGGGGAAAGAGAAAAGAATGACATCCATGGAGTGAGTACTGCTCATAAGAAACCCAATTCTTAGAGTCCAGATCCCCACCTGAACCCTGTGTCTGGAACCACTATGAACCAGCTCCTGTCACCAGCCCTGCTGAGGACACACAGTATTTGAGATGGGCAGTGTGGCCTCGTCCTCTCCACTTCAGGATCAGTAAACTAATCCTGTATCAAGTCAGGTCTCACCACCATTACTCTCACACCTGTAAAAATGTCTCCAGAGAGTGGCTATTTAAGAGGCTGTCCTTTCCTTTTATCGAGGGGCCATATAAGAAATGACTAGATAAAGCATGTTTCTATATCTTCTGTAAAAATGCTACTGAAGAGTCCCTCCCCCCTCTATTGTCCCATGTCCCTTATGTAAGGCTCTCTCTAATGATTGCCTCTTAAAAGTTGCACTAGAAAAAGGTTTATCTTTCCTGTCACCCTGTTTTTCTCATTAGCGGGGAAAGATAGCACTGGCAATTTGCGGGGAGCTCTATGGTTGTTTGATTTTTGCCTTTGTTGTCAGAAAACAATGAGGGTCTGAGCTCATACTTTCTACCAGATGTTATGTCAGTTGCTTTTGTATTATAACCCACCTGTGAGAATAGAAGCATTATCTTATAAGAGGGCTGGTGGAGGCAGACCCATGGTATTGTCTGCCCCAAACTGGCCCCTGGGATACCACAACTTCACTCTAGCTGCCAACTAGGGGCTACCAAGTCCAGATACCTCAATATAACAACACCCAGAGTGGCTCTTCAGGATTCTGAATGTCACTGTAGAGTTGGTTGGGAATGGCCAAACCCACACTGTGGAACGATAAGTATATACTATTTGGCATATAGATAATTACATGCATTATGGAGGATTTTCAAAAAGATGTATAAATAATAAATACATGTCTGAATAGGCCAGAAGGATTTGGGCTAGATGCCCTTGTGATAGCAGTTGCCAAATGGCCAGTCTTTTGTTATTTCTTTCCATAAGTAATGATTCCATGTAGTCCAGCCATCACCTGCCATATAATGCTTCCAGTTTTTCTCATAGGCAACATTGTCTCCACAAAAGCTGAGGTATCTGCCTTTCAGGACCACCCCTGATGATTATAGACTCTGTGTAGAAGGGTCTGTGGAGAAATGCTTAGAGGCTGCAGAAAGACAGCCAGTGCCTGAGGCAGGACATAAATCTGGCATCTATACTCACCTTCTCCTTTATACATTATAGAGGAAGTTTGTATTTGTGTGTGTGTGTGTGTGTGTGTGTGTGCATGCTCAGGTGCTAGTCCATTCCCTGTAAGGAAGCATTTTCATAGTTTACTGCATACTAATTCATTACCTCCACCTTGGCTCACACATTCCATGGTATGTAAACAAAATTTTACTCTGTCTGGAAAATGAATGAACATGTGCCTAGGTCCTCTGGGTTTGAAAGCATGCATTTTGAAAAGCAGTCTTTGGAAAATACCAGTGGAGCGCTCAGTGACAGAATGCTGAAAGAAGAAATAAAACATCCAGTGCCTTTCAAATTGAAGCAGTGAAGATGAGATAGAGTGCATTCATTCATTCACTCATTCACTCAACCATAATTTTGTTGAGCATGTACTGGGCACCAAGCACCCTGTTAACCATTGAAGTAATCGTGAGCGTAAATAGACAGTGGGGGTAGCAGAACTAAATAAAAGATGATTACCGTGTCAATTTTTGCCATTGTAACTGGCATAAGGTGGTCTCTCAATGTGGTTTTGATTTGAATTTCCCTGATGGCTAATGATGATGAATATTTTTTCATGTGTCTGTTAGCCATTTGTATGTCTTCTTTGGGGAAGTGTCTGTTCATGTCTTCTGCCCATTTTTTGACTTGATTATTTGTTTTTTGGTTGTTGAGTTTGAGAAGTTCTTCATAGATCTTGGATACCAGCCCTTTATTGTAGTGTTATTTGCAAATATCTTCTCCCATTCTGTCGGTTGCCTCTTTGTTTTGTTGACTCTTTCCTTTGCTGTGCAGAAGCTTTTTATCTTGATGAAGTCCCAAAAGTTCATTTTTGCTTTTGTTTCACTAGCCTTTGGAGATGTATCTTGAAAGAAGTTGCTGTGGCTGATGTCAAAGAGGTTACTGCCTATGTTCTCCTCTAGGATTTTGATGGATTCCACATGGCAAGAAACAACAAATGTTGGAGAGGTTGTGGAGAAAAGGGAATCCTCTTACACTGTTGGTGGGAATGCAAGTTGGTACAGCCACTTTGGAAAACAGTGTGGAGGTGCCTCAGAAAATTAAAAATAAGCTACCCTATGACCCAGCAGTTGCACTACTGGGTATTTACACCAAAGACACAGATGTAGTGAAGAGAGGGGCCATATGCACCCCAATGTTCATAGCAGCAGTGTCCGCAATAGCCAAACTGTGGAAAGAGCCAAGATGCCCTTCGACAGACAAATGGATAAAGATGTGGTCCATATATACAATGGAATATTACTCAGCCATCAGAAAGGATGAATACCCAAATTTTACATCAACATGGATGGGACTGGAGGAGATTATGCTAAGTGAAATAAGTCAGGCAGAGAAAGTCAATTATCATATGGTTTCACTTATTTGTGGAACATAAGGAATAGCATGGAGGACATTAGGAGAAGGAAGGGAAAAATGAAGGGTGGGAAATCAGAGGGAGAGATGAACCATGAGAGACTGTGGACTCTGAGAAACAAACTGAGGTTGTTAGAGTGGAGGGGAGGTGGGGGATGGGTTAGCCCGGTGATGGGTATTAAGGAGGGCACGTACTGCATGGAGCACTGGGGGTTGTACGAAAACAATGAATTGTGGATCACTACATCAAAAACTAATGATGTATTGTATGGTGACTAACATAACATAATAAATAAATAAATGAAAGTTGATTAATCATACCTACTGTAACTGTGACTAGTGCCATAAAGAAGAAAGTGGTGCTGCGAGGAGCCACTAAGGGCAGAAGTGACGTGCAAAGTGAGTTAAAAGCCAGTGGGAATGCCGTTCATTCACAAGCGAGTTTCTTTGGGGAGCATCTCACAGTGAGTCAGTCCATAGGCAGATGGAGCGTGTCACAGTCTCAGAGAATGCCAGTGATGAAAGAACCTGGTGATGGCGCTGAGGCCAAAAGTCCACCAACATGAGAAGTGCCACCCAACGCTTCATATGTCCCCTCCTGACGGTGTTTTTCTCATGGTGTTGCCATGCCCTGAACCCTCTAATATGCATATGTGTGTGTGAATATACAACTATTGTCTGTTTACTTTGTTTACCTCCCTTGACTCCAGTGTGAACTCCGTGAGGACAGAGATTTGTGCTAGTGTCCTGTGTTGCCTGGAATGCCCTTGGATTATTCTCGGCACTGTTGCAAATACTGAATCTAGCTTATAGTAGGTGTTTGCTAATTGGTGTTTCCTTGCCCTTTGTCACTCTTTGCTGAGATGTTAAGATAATACCTGTGTTATATTCTTGGTTATCTGGGTATCCCAGTACAGTGAGGGTTGAGACTTACCATGATGAGTCACCTGGGTAATATTGCTCCATCCACCTTTTGGTTTGGAAACCAGTTTAACCAGTCATGTTTTGAGGCTGGGAGAAGGAGGCTAATCAATATTGAGTGATTAAATACAAAACACAGCATCAGAGTAAGGAGTGTCCTTATACGAACAAAGAAGCTTAAGAAAAACAGTGGTTAGAATCCAGAGTGAGATCTCCCAGTTAGCCCTGGCTCTGGAAGTGGAGATGTGGGCTGACCATAGCTGGGCATTCAAAATAATCAGTCAGTATTTGGGTTTCCATTTGGACATACATTTGGCTGCAAGGTATAAAAACAAAACTCTACAGTGGCATAAAATTTAGTTGTTGGGATGCCTGGGTGGCTCAGTTGGTTAAGCGTCTGCCTTCAGCTCAGGTCATGATCCCAGGGTCCTGGAATTGAGCCCCGCATCGGGCTCCCTGCTCAGTGGGGAACCTGCTTCTCCCTCTCCCTCCCTCTGCCTTCCTCTCCCTGCTTGTGCTCTTTCTCTCTCTCTCTCTGTCAAATAAATAAATAAAATCTTTAAAAAAAAAAGTTGTTGAGGTTCCATCTTCTGCCCTAAGAAGGAGAGAATTTGTTCACTGCTGTAGTCTCAGTGCCTAGAACAATGCTTGGGACATAGTGGTCACTTAATAAATGTTTGCTGATCGGATCATTATAGGTTTGAATCGGGTAGTCACCCTCACCCACCTCCAGGTTCTCCCTTCCCCCTTTGGAGATGTCCAAAGGATGTTTTTGATTTTGTTTTTCCCATTGGCAGCTATGATCCTGCTTATTCGAGCAAGGATTGGATTATTGACGTTTTAGTTATGAACTAAATAATGATTATTTTAGAAGACAGGCTATATTCCGGGCACTGGCTAGATACTTTATAGATATTACCTCTTCCTCACCTCATAGTAACCGATGTGGTAGGTTAAACTCTTCTCCTTTCACAGGTGATAAAATTGAGGCTCAGAAGTTAAAGTTTAAAGCCATTTGTGGGCAAAATCCTATTCTCAACATTGTATTCTGCTTAGTTTTAGGCAGGGATGGTCTCACTCAGATGTTCATGTAGAATTGGGATCCCTATAGGAGGTTCAATTTGCATTTCTTGCACTGGAATGAGAGGATGAGTATAATTTCTTCAGTACCTCCTAAATTGAATTAAACCAACCCAGAGTCTACCTTATCTCCCACCTTTTGAAAAACCCATGGGGTCATACAACAGATAAAATTATCATAACAGCCACACACCCACCAAATTTAGAGAATATTAGAGAAAGACAACTTCAGCTCTTACAGAAACAATCTCAAGCAAGAGTATGTTTCTAAAATTAAATATACAATAAAAACCAGACCGATACAGCTTTTGCCAGCCAAAAACCATAGCAAAGATTTAGCAGTATCTGGAGGAAGAAAATGATTCAGAGACAACAAAACAAGACCAACTCAACAACTGCATGTTTCCATCTTACCAAGATGCCGTTGGAACTGTGCCAGCAGTCCAGAAATACTCTCACATGTAGGCTAAAATTCAGTAGGAAGAGGTGTTTCATCAAGGGGTTGCAGCAGTGTTTACATTTGGGGTGAAATCTACCCATGGCATACAGCCTGCTCTTTCAGAGGTTAACACCGGAAATGGAAACATTCTTAACTTCCTGAATAATTACAAGTTTCATTTGGTGGCACCTCAGTCATCAGGACTTACCGGGTAGCCTTCCTCCTTGCCCCCCTCCCTCTTTAGGATTCATCCGAAACCTTCAAACATCTAAGTGCCTAAATCTCCACCTTCTCTTTGATCCCTGGGCTTCTCAGTCCCCAGCTTTGAATTGAACATGGGTACGGCCAGAGATAAGGCTCTGACTCTGCCCTGTTTTGAGCAGACATGCACAGGGGTAAGGACTGGGTTCCCATATCCCCCATTCTCCATCTTGTCCTTTTCTCTTCATGGCCCCAATCCATCACAGCTCTGTGTCTTAGTGGTTGCTGTACTACTTCCCTCTCTGAAGACTTCAGCTTCCCCTCGTAGGTTCACCTTGTTCCCACGTTTGTCTCCGCTGAAGAATCACGCTCCGCAGATCCTGGACTCATGTTTTGTTGCCCTTGGGGTCCAGTAAGGCCCTCTGTCACCTGCTCCTTGTCTTTCTTCAGCTTTTGAATTGTCCACTCTCGGTGACTTCTCTTCCTTCAGTAGCAGAAGACACTCTTCCCGGCCACCCCTTACCCTGCTGTGTTTTGTTTCCGTTCTGCTCCTGTTCCTTTCAAGTAGACCTTGCTGAGTTTTAGAAATATGACCCTGTTTCGTAAATTGCTCATCTTCTTTCTCTGCCACATATAGAAGTTGACTTCCTTTCCTTTTGGGGCCCATTGTCTGGTTTCCTAACATAATCCTCTAGGTTCTATTTGTGGGTGGGTTCTCCTGCACTGAGATATGTTAAATTACTGAATTCTGGGTCCGTTAAACATCTGTTCCTCAGATAAATCTCATTTGCTCTCACTTTCTTGAGTTAAGAGTCCTCACTCTCAAGAATTATCTTTCCTTCAGTCAAAATAAAACTTAGGGCAAAACTAAATATATATATTATTAAGTATGCCTAGTCATTTCTCACTAATTGAAATAGTATAAATATCCTGGAAATGCTCTTTAGAGGCACGTGTAGTGACTGCAGTCCCGCCAACAGAGGAGGGTATAGAGGGAGAGGGACTGGATCTTGTTATTTTAAAATATACCTAATGTTGCTTGACATTTTCTACACTGGTACTCCTTGTCTTCTTGGCTTAAATCTATTCCATTTTTTTCTACATCTACTTGGTATAGCTCTCTTAATATTAAAAGGTTGGTTTCCCAATCATCTTTTCTGTGAACACTCTTGGACAGCTTTAAGGGACATCCCTCCCAGAGGTTTGGGCTCCCTCTGGAATTGGCTCATTCCAGTGTGCTCCTAGAATTCTTGCCTCCTTTTAGGGGGAGAGTTGTCCCCTGTTGTTATGTGTCCATGAGGAATGACTCCTAGACACATTGCTAGAACAGCACTTACAGCCCCCTTGTCATCCCCTTATGACTCTTTGAGTGGGAAAGAGTGATTTAGCTCATGCGGGGGGATGTTGGAAATTGAACATCATTGGTCCATCTTTCTCACTCATTCCCAATGCCGAAGGCTGATGCTTTCTTGAGTAGCTGCCTTGGCTATAAGAATTCCTATTCTTCCATGTAAGAAACCTTCTAGTTCTTCTAGTTTTCTCTGTTCTTCCATGTAACAAACCTTTCAAGAGGCAGATTCTGTCCTTTCAAGGGAAGAAAGCGGCAGGAAGAAGGACACCTGAATCTGTCTAGCTGTTCTATCTGTGCCTGAGTAGATAAGTTCAATTACTTGGGGGTGGAGAGGTAAGGTGTGGGGTAGGGATATAACAAGAAGTGTATGTGACCAAGACTAAAGCTATGTTCCCCAAACCAGAGCCTCTAGCAATAATGCTAATATATTTTTATCCTGAATGGATACATGTTTCAGTTTCTCAGTGGAATTTGGAACTCAGAAAAGGAGAGGGGTGTGATTTATTTACACTTCAACTCCAACAGCCTTTGCTCTGCCAGGTCTCTCTGGATTTGAGGCTCCCATGTTGGTGGAGTAATGGATGAAATGTCTCCTCGTCTGTCTTTAAAAGAAGTGCCATCCCGACATCTCTCTTCTTTCTTTTCATGTCTGTTCAGCCTGGCCTCAAAGTTCATGGCCTTTCTCCGAGGGAACTCCCTCTCTTCCTCTAGCTCAATCAAGATGTCAATCTTCATTTTTCATGTACTCACTCACAGCAATTCTTGTGAAGGAAAGATTCAGGCCCTTACCTTTTTCCTTTATGAGCCGAGACCATTCTTTCTTGAGCCCCTTATTAGATCCGATTCCTAGAGATTGAAACTTCCAAATATTTACTTCCATTGAGTTTTTCTAGATCTTAGCCCAATGAGGGGTTTTATTTAATTATAGGATAAAGTTTCTTATGATATTTAGACTGCTCTTGGGTAAAAGCAATGCAAAATCCAACTAATTTGGATTAAATAAATTTATTGGTGCACATATCTGGAAGTCCGGAGGAAGGATAGACTTCAGAATTAGCCAGGGATTCAGCTTCATTCTGCCTCTCTTGGCAATACCCTTCACTTTGGGATGGTTTCCTTCTTAGCCTGCTTTCTGCAGTTTGGCCTTCATATCCATGTACAGCAATGTCTAGAAAAAGAATAGATGGTCACTTCTAGATATTTTCCAGAACAAGGAAAAACTGTAGTAGAGAGCCCCCTATAAACTTTACCTCAGATAAAATTGTCGTGTATTGAATCTCATGTCCATTTTGAAGCAGTGATGGCAATGACCACTCCTGGGGCTGGGGGCTTTCCTTGTCCTGAGGCACATGAGCTCAGGGGGGACGGATGGATAGCTAACTAGAGGGGGATTCTGCTTGGAAGGCAGGAGGGAGGAGCTGGGTGTGGATAGACAATCAGAAATTCCTGCCTCATCTCATTCCTCTAAAACAATTTGTTGATAAAATTATTACCTCTGGGGTTGAACCCATGGTATGGATCAAAATCCATGACCATGGCCAAGGGTAACTTGATACCAGGTAATGGCCACCTACTTCTAAGAGGTTATGGACAAATAAAATGCATACTAGAAATCCCAAAATACCTTCCTTAGCTTTGGAAATAATTTAACCTAAGATAAAGAAGAATCTTTTTGAAGTTGCTGATCCAGAGCCACTTACTTACTGGTAGCACTAGTATTTTAGAGGTAAAATCTTCATGTTAATGATCAGCTAGTAATTAATATAGATTTCATGGGTTTATAGTCCTGGCTGAGAGATGCATGTTATTCATCAGTGAATAAAACATAAAAGTTGTGCTTGAAAAAAGGTTTAATTACCCAAGAAGGTACAACCATTTGAAACTTGCGCGCGCACGCGCACACACACACACACACACACACACACACACACACACACACACACAC
>NC_058412.1:10869418-10914506 GCF_002201575.2 Neomonachus schauinslandi | reverse complement strand
ACACACACACACACACACACACACACACACACACACACACACACACAATCTCTCGGGGCTTGGGCCCTGATGCAGGAATGCCTGCTTCTATATGGAGGAGTAAAGGCAGAGAATACTGACCTCTTGGGGCAGGCAGGTTGCCAGACCATGTGTGAGTAGTAAACTTTATTCCAATCCTGCCATTCAGAGAAAAATAAATCCTCTTTTATGTTAGTCTGGCTTCTCTAAGAAATAGACACCGAGACAGGATTGAATACACACAGATTTTATTAGGACAAATGCATGTGTAGAAGTGGGGAGAACCAGAACAGGCCAAGAGAGCAGTCAGCCACCTCTGCAAGTCCATCTCAGGATGAGGTACAGGGGAGGAGTTTGTGGGGGGATGTCCAAGACTGCTGAGCTATCTAAGGAGGGTTTAGCAAAGCTGACAGCAAATCCTGGAGCGGAAGTCAGCCGACAGGTGTGGCCTTGTCTCCCTTCTGTGATCTGTCCTTGCAGCCAGAGCCTCCTTGAGTCACATGTGAGCCTGAGGCAAAAGGTAAATCAGTAATGCTAATCCTGATTTTATTTACAATTTTGGTATTTTGTTCATCATAGATTTTTTTGCATTAATTTTTATTAAAAATATTATATCAAGTATCATTTGTATTTATCACCAAGTTCTTTGGTACCTCTTAAATTTTGCACCCAAGGCAACTTGCCTCCCACTGGTCCAGGCCCTGATTGGCACACAGGGGTTGACTGTGTGCCATGGACTGAGTGTAAGCACTGGTGGGGTTCAAGGCAGCTGGGTGCTGGTCAGTGATGCTCGGGGTAGCAGGAGGCCTGGGAGATGCAGTCTCGTGGCCACCACACCCTCTCTTGGGGGGAAGGACGAAGGGATAGAAGACATCTCCCTGTGAGAATACTGGTGACAGTGAAGAACATCAAGAACAAAGCAGTTCTTTTCCTTCTATTTGAGACACTGAATATTGAAAGGAAGACTGGAGCCAGTAAATCTCTTTGGTCTGGGTCTTGGAAGGGTGGCTAGCCACTCCCCTCACACTTATGCTGGAGGTTGCAGGTACTGAAATAAGGTCCCCAAAGCTGCTGCTTGTCTCAGCTCTTGAGCCTTGTTTAGCTCTCAGATACTTCTCTCCTGTCCTATGTCTCTGCTTTCCATACAGCTGACATCTAGCACCCCCAGATGGGCCAGCTATGCGGAGGTTGTGATTAAGCCTTTGTATCTGGCTTCTCTACGCAGAACTTCTTTTCAGACCATTCCTTAGTTCCACAAACCATAGTCTGTGGGCAGGAGATTTGAGACCTCCTGTGTTTGTAGACCTCTGGGACGTGACAAGCTGGTTTGGTCCTCAGGGTCCCCAGACTTTTCTCATTGGGGAAGAAGATTTTAAAAAGTAGGGGTGCCTGGGTGGCTCAGCTGCTTAAGCATCTGCCTTCGGCTCAGGTCATGATCCCAGGGTCCTGGGATCGAGCCCCACGTGGGGCTCCCTGCTCAGCGGGAGCCTGCTTCTCCCTCTGCTGCTCCCCCTGCTTGTGCTCTCTCACTCTATCTCTCAAATAAATAAATAAAATCTTAAAAAAAAGTAAAATGAAGGAAGCTTGGTCACACAAACCCTAATTTCCGGGTTAATGAAAAATTTAAATCTTTGTGCACCATGCCAAAGTGCACCAGGTAGTATAAACAGTCTTCCTGATGACTCCATTGTTCTTAAAGCAGTCATGTGTCTCCTCTGGATGCTCTACGTCAAACAGTGGGCAGTAGGGCATATCTTGATTCTAATCCTCCTGACAACAAAGTCTAGGTGTTACTGCTTCTAGTCTACAAGTATGAAAGCTGGAGTTTGGGAAGACTGTGACTTGGCTCAGGTCACTCAGCTGGGAGACTGTGGTTCTAGAATTCTGAGTCCACGTGTTTGACTTCTGTGGCAGGCTCTTTGCTGTATTTCTTCCCACTGATTAACAATGAGGGGCTTATTTCTAGGGAAATCATTGCTGCATGTATCGATTTAGGTACAACTGTCTTATAATCTGATTAGTCACTCAACATCCACAGCAGTGACAGTCCCTTCCAGAAGAGCTCACCCGAGCAGTGTTGGGGGTGTTTTCCACTAGGACAGACCAGTATTTGCTCCAACTTTATTGACCAGACCACTCAATCAAGTTTCATAATTAGTTCTAATTAGCACTCCTGTAGCTGTGAATTCTTCTGTTGTTTCTTTTTTCTCTTTTAAAACCCGTAGCTGAATTGTTATCTCAAAAGATTCAAAGTTTTCCTTGACTTTGAAAGAATCAAAGAAAGAAATTTCCAATGTGATTATTGCTATAAAAACCCCACTAAAAGGCAAAGCAGGAAACTAACCCTGGAGATAACATGGAAAAATTATGTGTGCGTAACATAAACTGAGTCTATATAGCTTCTTGCGGCAAGGGATGATAGATTCACCTTGAATTAAAGTTATTTAGCTCTGGGTCTTTCAGAATGGACTTTATTTTTCCATTTCAGAATGTCATGCCTACGATCATTCCAGGTACAGGAAATGATGTCTTTTCTTGGGCTTCATGTAACCAGTGGGTAGTGTCATTTAGACGAGCTGATCACTGTGTAATATCTTGTGCTATTAAAACCTAGGTGCTCTTAAATATTTATATGAGAAGAGTCGTATTCAGCATCTTACATGCATTATTAACAGTCTCTAAATACATCTTCTAAATCAGCTACAGTGTGTACTGTACCCCTGCCATGAAATTTACCTTCCCATTTCAGCTTTTATGTCTGTGGCCAAGGACTGATGGGTCTCCAAGGAATATTGTGACCCAGATTCAGTTTCCATATGTTCAGTGCTTCCCGGGGTTTTCATATCCGTTCACATGCTGACTACTCATATGTATATTCATGTAAAATTAAAATGTCTCATTATTGAGATTTCAGGAACATGTTAAAAGGAAGAGAGTACTTGACTGGGCTTTGAACAACTTGAGTTCTAGTCCTAGGCTTGCTGTGGGCCTGCTTGGGTGCCTAGGGAAAGTCTGTTCTGGCCTTAGTTTTTTCATTTGTGAAATGAGGACTTTGAATAGATGGCTTGTTTCCTGGAGAGCAGGGGAAGATCAGGCCTCACACCTCTCAGTCTGGAGGAACAACAACTGTGGGAACTGGATAGAGTTCAGCCAATGAGGCATGTTTCTGGGACTGAACAATCCAAACTTGAGAAAATATACCACAGGCAAGCGTAATTTCTGTTTGGAGTGGGGTGTGGTCAGATTGTACCTTTGTGGGGAGGACTTATCCTGAAGGAAATGATCATCCCACTGTTGGCCATCCTTGAGCAGGGAAGGCTATGGTTCTTGGAAGTAGGGAGAGGAAGATTTTCTTATTGGTATAGACTGAATGTCCGTGTCCCCCCAGAATTCTTAGGGGGAATCCTAATCCCCAGTGTGATGGTCCTAGGAGGTGGGGCCTTTGGGAGGAAATTAGTTCATGAGGGTGGAGCTCTCCTGAATGGGGTTGTGCCCTTATAAAAGGAATACCAGAGGGTTCCCTCCCCTTTTCTGCTATTTGAGGACACAGTGAGAAGACAGCCCAGGACGTGGACTCCCACCAGACACGGAATTGGCCACACCTTGAGCTTGGACTTCCTGGCCCTCAGAACTGGGAGAAATAGATTTCTGTTGTTTATAAGCCATCAGTCTATGGTATTCTGTTACAGCAATCTGAATGGACTAAGACATTTATTTACTGGAGTTTTTCTAAACTCACAGCCTAGAAAGTATGGTGGGGAAGGGTAGAGTTGGCTCTGAGGTTGGGGTTAGGCCTTAGGATTACAGCTGCTAAATTATTCTCTCTCTTTACTTAGGTCCTTGTGTCCATAACTCAGGTCTGAGTTCTGCTGTGGGAAGTTCAGGAGAACAGTGTCCCTCCCTGGGGTCCAAGCAGGGCTGTCAGGGAGGCCAGTGTGGCTAGGACAGGAGTCAGCAGCTGTAGAGGGAAGGAGCATGGAGACTAGCCCAGGAGGCCAGGTGGAAGGTCCAGAGGGACTTGCTCCTGGGCCCATGAGGGGCAATCCTCTGGGAAGCTCTTGGGCATAATGGGTGAGAGCAGGATGTATATCTGGGGAAGACTAGGGACCTAAGATCATCTTGTACTGAAGATGCCACGCTGAAGATCTTAGCTTTCATCTAGGAAATGGGAGGCAGTTCAGGTCTTTTGAGCCAGGCAGCAATGTATCATTTTTATATTTCATAAAGGAAATCCTGGAAGCAGTGTGAGGATGTAATGAGAAAGAGAGATGGAAAGCAATCCAGTGTCACTCTTTGCATGCTATGCCAGGCTTAATAAATGCCAACAACTCTGTTTCGGGCTTCAGATGTCTAGAGTAATTGATCTGTGTATCTCAAGCTCTCATTTTGGACTCTAGGTTGTCCAAAGCCCCTATTCATCTCTTCAGTAGAGCAGAGGACAGTTAACTCATGACTTCAGGTTTTCACTTAATGCATTTATAGCCTTTATTATTTGAAGCCTTCTAAAAGAAAAGGAGGGAAAATATAATAGAGAGTATGTGTGTGCATGTGCACACGTGTCTGCCCGTGTGTATGCACACCCAAGCATGTGTGCCCTGATTGGATTTTATAACATGAAACCCCAAGTGCATGATGAAGAAAGTGCCAGCCCAACCTGTGTTCTCATTCTTGCCCTGCACCAAATAGCTGTTGAGCTCTGGCTCGATCACAACTGACCTAGGGCTCTAGCTCCTTCTCTGTCAAATGGAGGTAGGGAGCGAGCTAGACTTCCACAAAGCTTAACAGCTATACCGTTTTTTATTTTATGAATAATCCCTTCTCTCATGTCTTAGACCTGGTGTGCACTTTACAGATATTGTGAATTGTTTAAATTACATGGCATGTTGTATATTTTATGTAGGAAAAAATAACAGAAAAGGAGGGAAGAATATATTAGACTTGACCTTGGCAGTTTCATTTTTAAAAATGTTTTAAAACTGGCATGAACAAGCAAAAAATAATCTAAGCCAACAACAGATAAACCTTTACCATGGAAACCATGAGACAGTAGATGTTGTGCTGTGGAAATGAGTGAAATCAACAGTAGGAACACGGAGCACACACTGTGGGAAGATTTGTACTCCTTGGAGGACTTGGAAAAATAAGATCTTCTGGTATCTGCACATCAATAAGGAATGATTACGGTCACTTATATTACAATAAGACAAATTCTGATAAATTCCAGAGCAGGATTTTTCAGCAGCAACACTACTGAGATTTTGGACCAAATAATTCTTTGTCATAGGGGGCTGTCCCCTGCATTGTGGCATATTTAGCAGCAGCCGGGGCTACAGACTTGATGATGGTAACCTCATCTTCCCTCATCCTCAAGCTGCAGAAATGAAAAGTATCTCTAGACATTGTTGAATGTCCCCTGAGGACAAAATTATTTCCACTTGAGAACTATTGTCCTAGCATCAAGAGTTTTAGAAAGAGGACATAAGTGTAAGCTTTAGAGCCAGACGGAGCTGGTTTCCTTCTCAGCTCTGTTGTTTACTCGTTATTTGACCCCAGACAAGCTGCCTGTCCTTTGTAAGCCTTGGTTTTTTCATCTTTCTAAGAGAGATAATATTGACAATCTCACTGGTCAGTGTAAGGAGCAGATTATGTACGATAACTAGGGAAGGCAGTGCTGGTGATGAACAGGGAAAAAAAGAGAAAGCAAGCCCTACTGTAGGTTAGGAAGAGGCTCACACTATCAGTAGTTGTTTCAATTTACATGTGGATGAGAGAACCAATATCATAACCCCAAAATGTTCCTTGTACCTTTAATCATAAAGAGGTGATATTTACCAAGGACCTACTGAGTAGGCATCAGACACTATGCCAACCCCTTAGTGTTCATCACCTCCTTTACTCTCTCAATACCCAACTGTGATACTCATTTACGATGATTTTTCAGATGAAGTCATTGAGGCTCACAGAGATAAAGGATCCCATCCAGTGCCATGCAATAATGTCAGGTTTGCTCAATTTCAAAGCCCATGATTTCAGTTTCCCCAAAGATGAGATTGGTGGCCAGGGACACTGGAATTGAAATCATTATGTTTGAGTAAGTGGAGAATTACCATGAATTTGAAAGGGAATGACTTTGCTAGCAACATATCTTGCTTGAACATAAATAATTATGGCTAAGTGAGTTTGTCTCAAGGCACTGAGTTACAGGGACCCTTACAGGTGTTCAGAAAAATCTGTGACTCAGGCTGAAGAATACAGAGCATGTTTCCTAGCATGTACTCCTTGCATGAGGGAAGCTAATGCCATGCATTTGATTTATCCTAATATCAATTAAAAATCCAGGCAACCAGATTCTCCTTTGTCAGCTTTCTTCTGCAAAAGCTGTGCCTAAAAGAAATCTTCCTTCCAGTCCTCCCTGGCCCCAATCTTTCATGCTGGTAGAAGGGAAAACCCTGATTCATGGGTCAGAGAATTGGGTTGTATTGCTTTTGAAATATTGGTGCAAGGTAGAAATGGTTTCCAATTACAGTGGACTGAGTGCACAATCCCCGTACTGTGCTATTTAAATAACCGCTGAATCGCCAGGGCCACTTTCCTGTTTCTGGCTCCATGAACAAGTAAATAATGGAAAGAGGGAAAAAAAATAGCAGCATTTGTAATAAATAACCACACAATCTGGTGTTGGGACCTCATTCCTAAGTCATATTTCCTCTCCTTCCACCATGCTTTTCCTAATGACAACTCTGAAATAAAAGTTACCTTTTATATATGAAACTTAGAACCCAGACTTACGTTTGGTTTGCACCTTTAGGAATGTTGCAGTGGGAAAAGACACTGACATTGGAGTCAGATAGACTTAGGGTTGAATCCCAGCTCTATCATCAGCCAGTGTTGTCGATGGAAGTATCTCTTACTTTTTGGAGTTTGAACTGCATGGGATTTGAAGTCAGACCGACCTGGTCAGGGAACTTAACCTCTGTGAGCATCTGTAAAATGGATAGGTCCTCATACGACTCGCAGGGTGAAAATCAGGTTAACTATACAAAGTCTCTAGCATAGTTCTTGATACACGGCGGGGTTTTAGTAAAGGGACTACTATTACTGTGTCATTCGTATCTGTTTCCTTGTGAGACGTAGCAATAGAAGAGATTATCATTTGATTTATGTTAACAAATATACTGAGCTTGTAAAATGCAAGTTACACCAATAGCAGGTATACAGATGAGTTTTAAAAAGCAGGAAGATTCTGTGTGGACAAGAGGTTGGCATTCTTTTAGGAATGGCCTGTGGAGTTTGTGAGCTATACTGTACTATGTCTGATACTTGGGTAATGGGACTTGTTGGTACCTATCATCCAACACTTAACTAGTTGTGGGACAGACAGGAGGAATGTGTGAGAGACAGAGAGACAGAGAGACAGACAGATGTGGAGGAGAAAGAAAGAGAGAGAGCGTGCACACGCATGGGAGCGTGGGCTTGCTGTCTACCTGTGTCATTAAGATGAAGTTGTCCCTTTTTGATGACATCTCCTCTGATTGGCAGGCCTAGGGAGACAGAGGCAGGCATGCTCAGCAGGCAGTAGGATGTAACAGAAGGACCCCAGAAGTCCACTGGGCAACTGGATTTAAAACGAGTCATTTGGGGGATGCCTGGGTGGCTCAGTCGTTAAGCGTCTGCCTTCGGCTCGGGTCATGATCCCAGGGTCCTGGGATCGAGTCCCACATCGGGCTCCTTGCTCAGTGAGGAGCCTGCGTCTCCCTCTCCCTCCGCTGCTCCCCCTGCTTGTGCTCTTTCTCTCTCTCTGACAAATAAATAAATAAAAATCTTAAAACAAAACAAAACAAAAAACGAGTCATTTGGTCCAGGCCCAGCTGATTCTTGAATCCTTGATACGGCTTGCCAGCAAGACATCTCCCAGTCTCTGCTTGGGCACCTCTGCGGTGGTGAGCTCACCACTTCTGAAAATGATCAGTTGTAAATACCAGAGGAGGAGAGAGTTCCTCTCTAGGTGGGGCCTGGTCTTGTCTACCTGTTACTCATTCCTGGGTTCTTACTCTGATCTCTGGAGTGACAGAGTCAGTCCATTTTCCCCTGTAAGGCCTTCTAGATCTCAAGAGCATGTGTCACTTCCCTGGGATCTCAGCATCCCCATTCTCCTAGATGGCTTGCCGGGGACTCTGCTGGAAGGAACAGTGGGCCTTGTACACTGACGAGTTTAGTGACATTGTAGCAAAGGGGTCGGGGAATCGAGTATCACTGGACGCTGGGTTTTCTTATACCCGCCCGTGCACACAGAGGTGTGTCCCAGTTAGCAGAAAGAGCCTGGGATATGGACCTGCATGACCTGTACTATCCACCTGACTTGTCTATGTGTCGCTTCCTGTGAAATGGGGATAATATTATTTCCTAAAATTGTGAGGCCCAAATGACAAAGTGTGTGTGAAAATACTTTGTAAGTTGTGAACCTTTGTACACATGATAGTGTGCCTAGTGACAAGGGCTGAAAACATTTTGTGGTTATCTCTTTAATCAGTCCTGGAGAAATTTCACAGAAGTGTTACTGGCTTGAAGTGTCCTCAAACTTCTGCTGTGACACATTTATAAAAGGCGTCATTCTGGGTACTTGTTGACACCACACACAGGCCTGCACGGGCATATGGCTTCATTGTTGCCCATGCCAAATGTGGCGTGAAATCATCCAAGCTGGAAGCTGGAATTTAGGTCAATCTCCTTCCTTAATGATGGGGGGGGGGGGGGAAGAAGAACTCAACGATTTGCTATTTGAAACAAAAAAGGGTATGTTTTCTTCCCGTCATTGATGTTGGCTCATTTTGCTCAAGAGTGTTGCTAATTCAAGCATGACAGCTTTGATGTTGACCCTGAAGTTGGCTGTAGCCAAGCACCAGGGACTTCTTGACTGCTTAGGTTAGAATGTCCTGCACTATCTCATACTCACACTCAGGGCTTATGCTAGGGGGCCCAGGAACAGGGGGAAAAGTCCAGGAGTTCCCATATCTGTAAGTGAGAGATTCAGGCACACAAAACAATCACAGCAACCAGTTAAGTGCTAAAGGCAGCTTACAAGATGCTATGGGAAAGGATTGGCTCCTTCCCTGGCCAGCCCGGGCAGTTTGCTCTGTCCTAGACCCCACCAGGATAATCTATATATGCTTCTGTTTTCCATCATTGTCTTTGCTTTGTGGCATTTATGGGTGGACCACATATTCCTGTTTCCCATCAGACTGAGCACTCTCAAAAGCCAGGACTCCATGAGCCTTCCTATTAATGAGCATGCTTTCTGACACAGTAGATAGTCAGTAAATTGGCAGTATAACGGGATGGTGAATGAAGTGACAATTTAGATTGAAGAAATCTTTCTCGAAGCATTTCTTGAAGAATTGAATTTCTGTGAGCTAAAAAGAACAGTGATGACATTCCAGGTGTGAGCCCTTTGAGCAAAGAATGAGAAGTGGGAGAGCCTAGTCTCTTTGGGGGAAGGAATGGCTCAGAGAGGCTGGAATTCACATTCATGATCATTTGTTGAATGCCTGTCATGGGGCATTAGGGCATCATTCGAAACCCAGTGATCATCATAAAAATCTTGGAAAGTAAGGTTTTTATTATGCTCATTTTGAAGATGAGTTTACTGAGACTCAGAGAGTAAATACATGGCTAGAGTTTACATAGGAAATAAGTGGCTAAGCTGAGATTCAAACCCAGATCTGCGTGACTCTGAAGGCCACTGTATCACATGATCACTGACAGGGCATCTGAGCTGTATCCATTGGTGATTCACTGTCAACCCAAACTTCCTGTGCTTGTGAACCCTGCCTCCCCTGAATACACACATCCCCACATCTGTACTTCACTGTTGCGGGGCCACTCCAAGGAAGTCTTTCTCAGAATGAGGGACTGTTCTGCTCTTCAGTCTCATCTTTATGCATACTTTAGCCTGTGATTGACTAGAGTGTTGGAAATCACTGACTCACTCTCTTTGCTCACAACCAAGGAAACGGGGCCCGGAATGGAGAGTGCCCTGCTGACCCCCCAACAGCCAGGCCAGGGTGAGAGAATGTGAGTCTCCTTACTGACTTAATTCCAATTGCCTGCACATAGCAAAGGATTCTGGAGAATTTGTAGTTTCACTTCAGAGCTGCTGCAAAAGAGTTTAACATATGGCAGGTATTTTTAATTGTAGAAATTAAGGGCACTATCCTTAGATGGGGAAACTCACTTTGGAAAAGTGATTTCTATGTTGACAAAATATCTAACTCCACCCATCTGTTACTACAGTTATTTACAAAACACCCATGCCTGGTTTCGCCTAGATTCTCTCCTTCAGAGGCATGCAGGGTGTTGGATCAATCCTGTTCTGATAGGTTCCAGGCCACACATGTAGAATAAACAGCCACTTGCATGAGTAATTTTTTGAGTACCTCTTTGGAGGGGGGCATATGATCAAGGGCCGTGGAGTCTGTGTAATTCATCCAGGACCTTCTCTGTCCTCAAGAACCACACTGCATGCATGGAGAAGCTACTTCAGGCCAGATACTGTGATGGACATTCTCATATTTATTATCTAATTTAGCTAGCTGAGCAACCCTGTGAGATAGAGATTAGTTCCTCTACTTGCAGATGAACACAGTGGCATTAAGGGAAACTAAGATGTGCCCAAAGTGAAAAATCTAGCATCTGGTACCTTTTAGCAGTTTGAAACAGAGTGAACAGAAGGTAAAAAGTATTAAGATGGAATAGAAAGTATAAGAAAGAGTAGGCAGGGGGTAAATTCAACTTCATTTGGAAATAGGGTAGCAGGCCCCTTTTCAATGCTGCACCACCTACAGGGTCACTAAGAGTGTTAATTCTATTTCACAATTGCTAAAAAAGTTTGCAAGAGGAGAGGTGGTCCTGTGTGTGGCAGAGGGGCCAGTGGGAAGAGAAGGCAGGTAGGGGCTGGGGGTCATTGCTTAGTGGATTTGCTATCATAAGGGTTTTTATATCCAGGCTTTGAGGGCCAGAACCTGAACTTTCTTGGTACACTGGCAGATAGCTAATGCTTGGGGCCAAACACTGACTGACATGCTTAGAGAAAAGTGTACAAAACAGATGACAGTTTTTAAACCAACAATCAGAGATGTCCTTTTCCAAGTAAGAAGATGCCCTTGTCCTCAACCCAGGGTACCCCTTCACCTAATATCAGTGTAATCTGGGAGATGTAACTGGCAACAAAAGCTTGCTTGATGAACTTGGAATTTAAGCAAAAGAAGGTGATCTGTATAGTCTAGGGGTGGAAAGTTATGGCTCTCAGGCTACATCTGACCTGCCACCTGTTTTTGTAAATAAAGTTTTATTGGAACAAAGCCATGCCCATTTATTTACACATGTCCCTGGCTGCTTTCATGTTGCAGCAGCAGAGCTGAGAAATTGCAAGAAAGACCATATGGCCTGCGAAGCCTAAAATATTTACTATCTCATTTTACAGAAAAAGTTTGCCAACTCCTGATCTAGTCCATGCACCTTATGTTTTGTTTCTGTGTCCCGTAACTCCATTTCTTTTTTTTTTTTTTTTTAAGATTTTATTTATTTATTTGAGACAGAGAGAACGAGAGAGAGAGAGCACATGAGAGGGGGGAGGGTCAGAGGGAGAAGCAGACTCCCTGCCGAGCAGGGAGCCCGATGCGGGACTCGATCCAGGGACTCCAGGATCATGACCTGAGCCGAAAGCAGTCGCTTAACCAACTGAGCCACCCAGGCGCCCCCGTAACTCCATTTCTAAGGGACTCCCAATTCTGTCCCTCTTCCTCTCATTCCCAGTGTTCTACTTAAAAACCTTGGAAAGTTGCAAATAACTAATCCCAAATCAAAGAAACCTGAGCAGAAAAGGAGGTTGGCACATTCAAGGCTGAGTTGGCTTTACAAATACCTAAAATTATAGACCCTGAAGCCACAAAGTTTGTTTTCATTCTCTGACCCTCTAGTTTTTCCTGTGTGACTTTTATTCTCACTTCATGGAGAGAGGCTACTTCTCCTTGGGAGAAACGGGTGCTAGCTGTTTTGGGTCTTGCTAGGTGAAGGGATTTCTTCTGCTCCAGGTTGAAAGGTCTTAGAGAAGCCTGCTGATTGGCCCGGGTTTAGTCACGTGCTCATTCCTGCGACCAATCACTGTGGCCAAGGGCGATGAGGTACCGCATGGGCCCAGTTTGGCCCCTGTGGGTGTGGACTGATTGTAGAGGAAGGAGAGCAGAAGATGGGCTGGGCAGCCAACCACATGAGTCTCACTGACAACCGCTTTCCTCCGTCTCCAGCGCAACGTCCTTACTTCAAGTCCTTAGTGCATGTCTGCAGACCAACTGCATCTAATCTCACCCTCTTCCAGTCACCCTAGGTAGTGCGGCTGGAGGGTCTCCCTGAGTGCGATCTGATCATGTCCCTAAATATAAGTCTAAAATGCTGAGATCATTTCCATCTCACTCCTCCTGCCATGGCCCAGTGACCACTAGGAAAACGTCATGACCAGCTCTTGATTATCTCTTCCAGTCCTTCCTGTATCACTTCCTCTCACAAACCCTTCACTCCCAACGACTAGATCAGGCCCATGTGTAGTTCCTTTCCCACTCCTGTGAGTCACATACAGCTCTCCGTGCCCAGAATATTCCACCATCCGTGTTCATCTAGTGTAATTCTGACCCCTAGTTTCTGCCTTACACCACTGGAATACCCCAGCATTGATGGGGTGGCCTCCCACAACCCTTTGTGGTTCCCTCTGTTGTAGACTTACCACACTGCACCATATGGTGTGTTTTTGTCTTCACTTACTATGAGCTCCAGGAAAAGTGAGCTCCTGACTATGTACTCGGACACCGTACCAGGCCAGCCACAATTACTTGCTGGATGAAGCGTTTCTGCTCCCACTTCCCTCTAAGGAAGAGTCCTCTAGTGATCAACCGCTCTCCACCCAGGGTTATGGCAATTTTCTTTCCTCAGTTCCTCTTTCCATGCTGGCCATTCATTTAAAATGGTATATTCTTTCTTTGTATGTGCCAACATCAATGATTAAGGTCTGGTTGAGTAGCAGCTGTGCTGGACCTGGTCTTCTATATCTCCTAGTTCTTGGAGCCAGACATACCCCATCTTCATTCCTAAGTATCATCCATATTCCCAATTTGTCTGAGAAAAGAGTCTATTATAGTTAGAGCAAACAAAAAGACCCAGTGGTTTAGTGCACACACATACACATAAGTATGTGTATATGCATATATTTATATAATGTGTATACACATTATATAATATACAGGCATCAGTAAGCCTCAAAAACTGCTCAGGTCCAAATTAGGTATCTTCAGGTGAATCTTTGGAACAGAATGCAAGGCCTCACACAGAGTCTGGGAACACCCATTACAGAGCTGCATGTTCTACTTGCTTAAACTTTATACATTTCAAGATTTGAAGAGAATAACACTTGGAATCACAGGTCCAGGATTTGGGTCTTGCCTCTGCCCTTTCTGAGTAATCACAGAGAAAGTGCACTTAATGACAGTGAGCCTGTGTTTCTGCGTTTATGTAATAGTTGCCTCTTCTAGATTAGTGACCAGATTTCAAAGAGAATGCATAGGGAAGTGATTTATAAGCTGTGAAATGACAGAAACATAGCAGTTACTGCAAAAATAGAAATCTAAGAATTCAAACATAAAATATTTCATGTGAACTCCGTGGGAAAAAAAATATTTTAAGCACTCCTGCCACAATCTAATATTTCCCCAACAAAGTATGATGTGGAGCATCCTAGGTAACTTAATTACCTAGTGGAATCACAGCTTCAGCAGTGCTTAACAACTGCCGTCTGAGGACTGGCAGGTTTAATATAGCAACCAAACAGGAGATAACAGATGTGTCTCCCTCTTCCTGGGTGCCATCACCAGGGAGGTGCAGCTGTAGCTCCGTCTTTATCTCGCGTACTTTAGCTTTGAAATGTGGCTGTGCTTCTGTGAAACTCCTCCCATCGAAGTTTTATTATCTCTCCTTTTCCTAAGGACGGCCATTTTCTTGACAACTCCATGCTGATCAGCAGTAACAAAGATTCTCTGCAGATGATTATAGGTGCCGAGGGGGTGGTCGGGGGGAGGTGCGCGCTTCAGGGGGGAGTGCACACCTCGGATGGAGTGAGCTGCCCCCTGACGATGGAGGCAGTGGGTGATGCCAAAGAGATGGCACAGCTAGTCATATGGTTTCAGCTGTGACACTCGGATATTTGCTGAACTGCTCAGAAGCCTGCCTTTTCCCCAGTTTGGAAGAGAACCAATTTCGACACTGTTTGGAAGAAGATAATAGGAGGGAGGTGGCGAGTGAAAAAGTCAAAACTTGTGTTTCTGGGTCTTGACATTTACTCTTTGCCTTGATCCTCTCAGTATTTATAAATAGCTCTTGTATTTTCTTCAGCTTTATATAGCACTTCCACATCTGCTATACACAGGGTGGTATTGGGAGCGAACTATTTGCAAGGTATTCTGGGAAAAGTGTATACTCTGCCCTGTGCTAATGAGAGGTTTTTTGAGTGACTATTATTTCATATTCTGAGCTTCAACAAGCACTAGACAGTAGATCAAACACACACATATGGTCTGTCCCCCATAAATATTTAAAAATGCATTAGTCAGTCTAAGTTTTCTTTTGTATTTTCTAAGACTTGTCAATCACAAACCAATAGATCCTATTTGTAGAGAAAGAACAGATTTAAAATGACAAAACCAGGACATTTCTCAGAGTTCTGGGAAGGGCTGGCACTTAAAAAAAAAAACAAAAAAGCAGTGACAACAAAATTTCAAGTAAGTTGTCTTGGAGTCTGTCAGATTTGGAGATGCTCTGCTCTCTCTGAGTCTGTGCATCCCAGATGGAGTGGTTTCTGTAGAAAAACAATCATGGTTATATTCAGGAGAGCTTACTTGGCAAGAAAATCATGATTGAACTGATGCTATTGTGACATAATGTAGGAGTTTATAATTGCAATTTGTTATGAAACAGTTGGACTGAGTCCCAAGGATGGATATTTTAATGCTCTGTGGGGAAATTGGAAAGAAAGGCATTAGCAAGGACAGATGTGATGGCAGAGTAAGGCTGGCTGTTGGGGGGCCTTGCTGCTTGGTATTTGCCTTGGTGAAACTGCAGAAGTCCCAGGTCCGGCCCCTAGTCTCACAGATCAAGACTCAACGTAGCCAGTGTCCCAGAGCTGATCATATTTGGGAAGGCCAGTTCGTACTGAGTAAACTCAGGTATATACACTGGGAAGAGTCTTATTTACCAGGAGATATAGAACTGTCAGACAGACCAGCCCTTCTTTTGGACTTACCCAGTATGCTCCCTGTAGGCCAACTACACAGGAAGTTAAGATTCCTGGTAAGCTTGGAATCAGGGAAAGACAGATAGTTTCATAAAGTGTGTGGGACCTCGTGTGTCCACTTTCACCATTTGTGATACTCACTGTTGGGTTGATGGAATGCTTTCAGTGTCCCAACAGGCAGCCTGTGACCCTAGGGGACCTTGGACGTCCACTCCAACATCTCCTTCAGCAGCTGTTCTTTCCCTAGCCTGCCATTGTTGACATTCTTCCCAATACATTCCTTGCATCTTTCTTTAATTGTGATAATACCTCCAATTACATTAAAATTGGGGCCAGGCCAATCATTTGGCTTCTCTTCAAAATGATATTCTTTAAATATTTGCTCAGCACTTCTTTAGAGGAGAAGTTGAGCTCTGCCTAGAGAAGCATCAAAGCAGGAGTCCGATGGCAGCACTCAACCTCTCCGTCATTCCAAGGCTGTTCCTCTCTGGCCCAACTTTGCACTTCCCACTCAGCAAAACAATCCTCTGCAGAAAACTGCATCTACCTTCCTACGAAGGCAGCTTAAAGACCATCTATTATTAGTTGAGCCTGGCTTAACCTAATATTGCCTCTAACCACATACTCCTCCTCAAGGTATGTTCTTGTAGATTAATTTCATCTTCTTCTAATACACACACATACACATATTTTTTACCCAAGGATGTTTCAGAACGCTTTTGAATCAGTGCTGTAGGCTGCTACCTGCTGGCTTGCTCCTTAGTCCAGATAAATTCAGAGAGAAATCTTTGCCTGGCCTGGGAACCCTTCACTCTATGATTTACAGTAAGTCATACCTCTAAAGCCTGCATATCTTTGCATCTCTAAAGCCTGTCCATCAGTTTATTTTCATTTTTGTTTTTAAAAATTACTCCATCATTTATTTATTTGTGCAGCAAATGTTAACTGATCATCTTCTAGATTGTACCCTGCACAAGTAGATAAAGAAGGATATTACACAGTCTGTTCCCCCAAGATTCATGTCTGTGGGGAGAGACAGGCAAGTAACCAGATCATTGTAACTCAGTGTGGTGAGCGTAGCAATGGAAAAAAGCCCAGGGGATGTGGGAACACAAAGAAAGGCAACCTGATAACCAGAGTGGAGCTTCAGGGAGACTTCCTAGAAGTCTGCTTGAGAATTAGCCAAATTCAGATGTGTGTGGAGGGCTCACACACAGGCAGAGTGGAACCATGATCTTAACCATCTTGAGTTGAGTCCATGGTTTAAGTCCAAAGTAGCATGAACTCTTTTTCCAGTTAATCCCCAGGGTATCTCTCTCTTGAGTACTTCCTACCTGACAGAGAGAGAGGGAGGGAGAGAGAACAACACTGCATGGAAGAACTGCTGAGTCTAATAATAACCACCAGGAGATGTCCAGTACTTTGTTGTTTATCAAGCAAATCCACGTTCATTATGTCATTAAATTTTCCAAAGATACCTTACAGCAGTGATTCTTAACTGGAGTGATTTTACTCAGGGGCCACATTTGGTAATGTCTGTAGATATTTTTCCGTTGTCATACTGGGTGCTGAAAGACTGTTATGGGCTTCTATTTGGTGGAGAGATGCTGCTGTCATGTGCAGGATATCCACCCCCCCACCCCCCAGGAACAAAGATTTATCTGACCCAAAACATCAACAGTAGTGCTAAGATTGAGAAGCCACATCTTGAGGTCATTTCCACATTTTGAGAGGGAAACTGAATTTCTAGGTCTAGCTCCATCTAAATTAACTGTGTGATCTTTGGCAAACCACAAGCCCTGATTCTCCTACTCATAAAATATATATTTATTTTTACATTAAATGACCCATAAAGTCTTTTCCCAATCTAAGAGTCTTTGAGTTCCTGGATGCAAATGTAAGTTTAAGCCAACAAATTAACAAATAAAACATCTTGCTGTAAAAGTTACAGATGTAATATATTGATTCTCAATGCAGTATTTTATTTGGATAATATATAAGGGATTCACTCAGCAAGCACTTGAGGGTGCCCCATGTGTGTGTGGCTGGGGTGACCTTCCAGAAGGCCCTGCTTTCTGCCTCTAGCCTCCTCTCTCCTGCCCAGCAGCAGAAACTGTGAGTTCCAGGTAGCCTCACAACCATCTGAAAATTTGGCCAGAAAGGCTGAATAATTCACTTGGTGACAGTGTGGTTTCTAGAACTTGTTGAGATTATTGAAGGTTATTTGTGTCCCTCTGCACCTTCTCTTACCACACAAATTCTTCAAACTCCCCATCACCTGGACATCCTGCACATTCTGCCCTCAGGTGACTATGTCAGAGTGTTTGGAGAAAATACTGCAGAAAATAGTCCCTCTGAAGAGTAATCCAGTTCCTAAAATCCAGTGAAAATCATAATAAATTCCACTCACTGAACTCTTATTTTGTGCATTCTATGTTACATCCCTGGAAGATGAATATTACTCTTTTGACTTGACAGATGAGGAAACTAAATCTTAGAGAGGTGAAATAACTTGCTTTGATTTTTTTTTAAAGGAATAATGAAAACGTGACCAAAGATGAGAGTATTACATTGGAAACTAATAAATTTGTGGTCCAGATGAGATGGGAGGAGGATGTTTGTTGAGTAGTCCTTATAAGACATGGATCCATGTGTGTACCAGGACTAATGAGGCAGTGTGGCATGATGGAAAAAGTGGTCTTCAAATGCCTGAATATCCTCATTTACGAAATGAGGTAACAATTCTTGCCTTAGAGATTGGATGTTATAATGTATGTCAAATGCAAACTTATAGTGCCTAGAATATAGTAGGTACTCAATAATAATGGTAGCTATCATCGTTGCTATGTATCTATGGTACACATGTGATCTCTATTATCTTCATTGCTGGAAAAGGGCAGGTAAATTGGAAGCATGTGGAATTATGAAACATGAGCTTGCCTAGCATCAGCATCTTTTATATGTGTGCCAGACTAATTTCATTGAATCCCCTAGCATGTCTTTCTAGTTCTTCAAATCCGTAGGCTTGGTCCACGAAAGTTGTTTGGAAAAGTCTTATTCAGTTGAATTTGTAAATTGAGTCCCTTTTTGGCTGCATTATCTACCAATCAATTCAACTCCCTTTGTTCCCATTCTAACTTCATTCTTGAAGGAAATTTTTCATATTTAGGTTGATAAAAATAAATCTGGTTCTTTCTCTGCATTAGGTACTACTCTAGGCACTGTCATTTAATATTTGGGTTCCCATGAGATACTTCCCAGTGGGACTACAAAATTGAGGGTTCTTATTGATCCCCTGCAATTTAATGGCTCCTCTGAGAGAGAATCTGACATCAACCTCTGTCTCCTGTTGCTGCCACAAAGAAAGTGAGAGCCAGTAGAGAGGAAAGGTATTCGGATAGAAACATTGCCCATTCTGCTAATAAGTATTGACTTCTGATCTATTCATAAAGTTATAAGCACTGCAGCAAATGTTTTCCAGTTATAAACACAAGGCTTTGGTTTTTTTTTACTAGATGAATAGACACTTAATGAGTCAAGGTGGATAGAATTACATTGTACATCTGTGCATATGTCCCAGTCAAGTGTTTTCATTTTTCCTAAAAGAGGCTCTGTGTGGTTGAATCAGGCCCACCTCCTCATTCATGTTCACCCACACCCTCAGAGTATGACCTTATTTGGAAATATGTCTTTGAAGGTATAATTTACGGTAAGATGAGGTCATACTGGAGTAAGATGGATCCTAAATCCAATATGACTGATGTCTTTATAAGATGAAGAGAAGACACCAAGACAGAAGCAGAACTGTACATGAAGGAAGAGGCAGAGATTGGCGTGATCTGTCTACAAGCCAAAGAATGCCAAGGACTGCTGGAAACCACAGCCTAGAACAGACTCTTTCGAGAGTGCCCATGGGACTAACCCTTCCAGCACCTTGATTTCATACTTCTAGCCTCCACAACTGTGAAACAATACATTTTTATGGGTTAGGCCACCCAGTTTATGATCATTTGTTACAGCAACCTTGGGAACCTAATAGAGAAGCCTTTTGTATGAAACCTCAGTGAAAAACTTATTGAGGTGCTTTGGAAGCAGCAATACTTAAACCTGGATGGACCCAAAGATCTATCAAAATTCACCATCATTTTTTCCCAGTAGGTACCACTTTTCTTTAACCTTCCAAGATACCTGCCATATAAAACAGTGTGACAGAAACTTTTGAATAGAGATTACTTTCTGGATGGAAATTGCCAGTTACTAGATATTTATCACCATATACCTGTGCCTTCCCGGCTAAAAATTTCTTCCAGTCTTCATTTGACTGTTGTTTTGTTTTGTTTTTCAATTGGCCTTTGTTCTGAATTGAACTTGAGCAAAAATAATGGGATTTGCTATGACAATAAAATATTGGTTCAGTTTTCTATTAGTAGGAGAATTCAATTCATTGTGTGAAGAATATCAGTGGGTTTTGCTGAATGTGTTCCAATTTATGATTAATGTTTTAAAGGAGTGAAGGTGTTTTAAAGGAGGTGCTTAAGATTTAAATCCTGTCCAGGTTAAAAACAACCAAGAAAATAGCAAGACCAGCCAGATTTTATCAGAAGCACCTTTGTAGTACTGGTCTTCAAATTTTTGTCCCTTTTTATTCTGTAAAAGACACAAATGGAAAAAAAATAAACCAGTGAAAACTTAGGACAAGTAGATATATGTACAACTTCAGAGTACTCGAAGGTGGGGGGGCGGTCCGTTGGGAAATTGACAACCAGGAAGAATGTGGCACAGTTTTGGGGTTGGCCTTTGACAAAAGGGTGAAATGTCCAGGAGTCAGGTCCTTCAAACCCATGGCATTATCTATTTTCTGTGAGGTCAGGGGGACCTTGAGCAGAGATAGGGAGTAAAGAGAGAGATGAGGAGTTGAGTGATGGGTTACTGAAATCACTCTGATTCCTGTCTTGGGAGAGAGATGGGACAGAGATGAGAAAAGTTGGGCCCCTTAACATCACTACATTTTCCCCATAATGTCACTGACCTTGGCAGTCTTGCCTGCCACTGTTCCATCACCTGGGATTGTAAGTGCATGGTGAGCACCTTTAAAGCATCTGTATACTCATTATTTCATTTGGTCCTCATATACACTCATTCATACACAGAACTGTAGGTAAGTATCTATACTCCTATTTTACCAGAGACTCTGAGAGTTAAAGAAATTTCCCTAAATCCCATAGCTAGTAAGTAAATGAGCTGGGATTCAGCTATTAATCTAATTCTAAACCCTAGCTTTTATTGAACATACTCTGCTGTCCTCTTGGAGAATCCCTGGAAAACTACTCCTTTGACTACTCTTAAAGGCTGATTAATCCAAATCTTATCTCTGAGCTGGTCATTAATGATAATATAGCACTAGAAAATAAGCTAGGTATAGAAATTACATTTTTACTAAAATCTGTCAAGTTTATTTCCTTTCTGTTTTGAATGTCAACAAACACATTTTAATTCCCAAAGAAGTCTCGCTCTTCCTCCAAATGGACACATTTCTTTAAACAGATTTTTTATGGAATACAGAATAATTTCTAGTGACTATTTCACTGAAGTTGTTCACATGGGAATGAGAGATACAACCATAGTACTCTAAATTTCCTTACAGCTAGAGATGGCACATTTCTCCATTAATTGAACTCAAGATGGAAGCAATGGTTTCAAAATCTTAAAATGTCAAACCAACTTCCAATTTACATTGTTGAACTTCTCTGTAATTCAGGTGTTTGGAGGATGAATCCTGGCTCACCACTCTGAGTTGACCAAGTGCTTCATTAATATCAGGTCAACTTCATTAGCATCTAGTAAAGATTAAAAAAAAAAAAAGAACTCATGATAATAACCAAAAATAATGCTGCTATGTGCCAGGTGTTCTATATAAACTATTGCTTTTAATTCTCACAAAATTTTATGAAATAAGGTTGGCTTTATGCAGATTTTGTTTTTTTTTAGTCAGAAAAACCCGAGATAAGGAAATGTTAACTTAGAAAAAATAAGAAATGTGCACAAGGTCTCATGAATAGTCCCAGGATTAAAACTCTTATCTATGTGACTCAAAAATCCATGCTCTCAGCCAGTTATAAATCCAAATATGGAGGACTCAATATTTTGACTCTTCCTCAGTGGCTGAAGTGGTAGATTGTAGAGGCATGCGAAATGTTCAAGGCCATGTGTTACTGCTCATTCAGCTGTCATCCAATAAGTATTTATTGAATAACTATTAAATGCCCAGTACTATGCTGTTTGCTGGTTATGCAAAAGTGAAAATGACACATATGATCTCTTATTTCTAGAAGAAAGAAACATCATAAAAGTTAACCCATTAAAAGTGAACCTAAGGCTGAAGTTGAGAATGCTGTTGGTGGAAAGATGGGCTTTTTATCTCAGTAGGGTGACACTTAAGCTGAAGGATTAGTGGAGCTGGCCGTGTGAAGAGTTAAGGTGGGACATTTCTTCAAGGCAGAGAGAACAGCATGTGCAAAGGCCCTAGGCCAGAAAGAGTTGGATATATTGCAGGAACAAAAGAGAGTTAGTGTGACTGGAACACAGTAAGGACAGGAGTGAAGCCTGACATAGAGTTGAGAAACAAGCAGAAACCAGTTCACAGGGACATTATTCTTCAGTGGATGGGGAATTCACTCAGCAGTGAGAGAAAATGATGAGGTATGAGCAGAGAAAGTAGAGAGAGGGTGTCCCTGGAGCTGAATCATACTGATTTCCATGATGTTTGAAGACCCACGGACTTGTACTGCCGAGCTTACAGAGCCACTTTAATTCTGCTCCTCTGTCCTTCAACACTTCCCAGGACTCTTGTGTCCTTGCTAAATTCTCTGCAACCAATTCTGTTGTAGATTTCTTAGGATTTTCCATATAAACAGCTAGGTAGTCTGCAAATATAGATAACTTTGCTTCTTTC
Source organism: Neomonachus schauinslandi (assembly GCF_002201575.2). Lineage (NCBI taxonomy): Eukaryota > Metazoa > Chordata > Mammalia > Carnivora > Phocidae > Neomonachus > Neomonachus schauinslandi. Next base: position 10,892,205 of record NC_058412.1, on the reverse strand, counting down.
TTCTCTCTATATATACCATTTACTTATTTTTCTTGCATTATTGCAATCTCTAGTTCTCTCAATGTAGTTTTTTTTGGGGGGGGTTTATTATGTTATGTTAATCACCATACATTACATCATTAGTTTTTTATGTAGTGTTCCATGATTCATTGTTTGAATATAACACCCAGTGCTCCATGCAGAACGTGCCCTCTTTAATACCCAATACCAGGCTAACCCATCCTCCCACCTCCCTCCCCTCTAGAAACCTCAGTTTGTTTTTCAGAGTCCATATTCTCATGGTTCATCTCCCTCTCCGATTTCCCCCCCTTCATTCTTCCCCTCCTGCTTTCTTCTTCTTCTTCTTCTTCTTCTTCTTTTTTTAACATATAATGTATTATTTGTTTCAGAGGTACAGATCTGTGATTCAACAGTCTTGCACAATTCACAGCACTCACCATAGCTCATACCCTCCCCAGTGTCTATCACCCAGCCACCCCATCCCTCCCACCCCCCACCACTCAATGTAGTTTTGAACACAAGTGGTGAAAGTAGGCATCTTTGTGTTTCAGATCCTAGAAGAAAAGCATTTTAAATATCATCAAGAATGATATTTGGTTTTCCAAGGTTTTCCTTGGTTTCCAAGATTTTCCAAAGATGCCTTATATCATATTAATGAAATCTCTATCCATTCTCATTTTGATGAGAGTTTATAATATAAACTTTATATCATGAATTAGTGATATATTTTGTTAAGTGCTTTTGTGCATCTATTGATCATACTGTTTTTCCTCCTTTCTAATGTTATATTAACTTAGTAATCTTAGGATAAATCCTACTTGACATGGATGTATTATATCACTGAGCTTGATTTTTTAAAAATTTGCTAAGGAATATTTTTACATTAGTTTTTCATAAGGAATATAATTTAAAATTTTTATGAAGTTTTTAGAAGGATTTAGTATTAGGGTTATGCCATTCTCATAAAATGAGTTGAGAGGTGTTTCCTCTTCCTCCATTTTCTGAGTTTGTATAAAACTGTTGTTATTTCCTAAGAGGTGGTTCTTTAAAAGAATTAATAAAATTGGTAAACCTCTAGCCAGACTTTCAAAATAAGAGAGAGAAGATCCAAATAGATAAAATAACAAATGAAAAAGGAGAGAACACAACCAACACCACAGAAATATAAACAATTATACAAGAATACTATGAAAAATTAAATGACAACAAATTGGGCAATCTGGAAAAAAATGGACAAAGTCCTAGAAATTTACAAACTACCAAAAGTGAAACAGTAAGAAATAGAAAATTTGAACAGACCCATAACCAGCAAAGAAATTGGATCAATAATCAAAAATCTCCCAACAAAAAAAGCCCTGAGCCAGATGGTTCCCAGGGGAATTCTACCAAACATTTAAGGAAGAGTTAATACCTATTCTTCTCAAACTGTTCCAAAAAACAGAAATGGAAGGAAAACTTCCAGACTCATTCTACAAAGCCAGCATTACCTTGATTCCAAAACTAAACAAAGACCCCACTGAAAAGGAGAATTAACAGGCCAATATCCCTGATGAACATAGATGCAGAAATTCTCAATAGAACACTAGCAAATCGAATTCAACAGTGTGTTAATAGAATTATTCACCACAATCAAGTAGGATTTATTCCTGGGCTGCAGGGGTTCAATATTCACAAATCAATCAAGATGATACACCACATTAATAAAAAAAAAAAAGGTTAGGAACCATATGATCCTGTCAATAGATTCAGAAAAAGCATTTGACAAAATATAGCATCCATTCTTGATAAAAAACCCTCAACAAAGTAGGGATAGATGGAACATACCTCAAAATCATAAAGGCCATATATGAAAGACCCACAGCTAATATCATCCTCAATGGGGAAAAACTGAGAGCCTTTCCCCTACAGTCAGGAACAAGACAAGGATGTTCACTCTCACCATTATTATTTAACGTAGTACTGGAAGTCTTAGTCTTAGCAATCATCCAGATTGGTAAGGAAGAAGTTAAACTTTCACTATTTGCAAAGACATTATACTCTATGTAGAAAACCCAAAAGATTCAACCAAAAAATTGCTAGAACATGAATTCAGCAAATTTGCAGGATATAAAATCAATGTGTAGAAATCTGTTACATTTCTACACACCAATAACAAAGCAGCAGAAAAATAAATCAAGGAATCAATCCCATTTACAATTGCACCAAAAACAGTAAGATACCTATGAATAAATCTAAAGAGGTAAAAGATCTGTACTCTGAAAACTATAGAACACTTATGAAAAAAATTGAAGAGGACACAAAGAAATGGAAAAGAATTCCATGCTCATGGATTGGAAGAACAAACATCGTTAAAATGTCTATACTACCCAAAGGAATCTATACATTTAAGGTAATCCCTATCAAAATACCACCTGCATTTTTCACAGAGCTAAAACAAACAATCCTAAAATTTGTATGGAACCACAAAAGACCCCGAATATCCAAAGGAATCCTGAAAAAGAAAAAACTGGAAGCACCACGATTCTAGATTTCAAGCCATATTACAAAGCTGTAGTCATCAATACAGTATAGTGCTGGCACAAAAACAGACACAGAGATCAATGGAACAGACTAGAGAACCCAGAAATGGACTCACAACTATATGGTCAATTAATCTTTGACAAAGGAGGAAAGATTATCAGTGGAAAAAAGACAGTCTCTTCAACAAATGGTGTTGAAAAAACTGGACAGCCACATACAGAAGAATGAAACTGGGCCACTTTCTTACACCATACACAAAGATAAATTCAAAATGGATGAAAGACCTAAATGTGCGACAGGAATCCATCAAAATCCTAGAAGAGAACACAGGCAGAAACCTCTTTGACCTCAGCCGTAGCAACTTCTTACTAGACACATTGCAGGAGACAAAGGAAACAAAAGCAAAAATGAACTATTGGGACTATATCAAGATAAAAAACTTCTGCACAGCGAAGAAAACAATCAACAAAACTAAAAGGCAGCCTACATAATGGGAGAAGATATTTGCAAATGACATATCAGATAAAGGGTTAGTATCCAAAATCTATAAAGAACTTATCAAACTTAACACCCCAAAAATAAATAATCCAGTTAAGAAATGGGCAGAAGACATGACTATTCATGTCTTCAAAGAAGACATCCAAATGGCCAACAGACACATGAAAAAGTGCTCAACATCACTCATCATCAGGGAAACAGAAATCACAATGAGATACCACCTCACATCAGTCAGAATGGCTAAAATTAACAAGTCAGGAAACGACAGATGTTGGCGGGGATGCAGAGAAAGGGGAACCCTCCTACACTGTTGGTGGGAATGCAAGCTGGTGCAGCCACTGTGGAGAACAGTATGGAGGTTCCTCAAAAAATTAAAAATAAGAACTACCCTACGATCCAGCAATTGCACTACTAGGTATTTACCCAAAGGATACAAAAATGCAGATTTGAAGGGATACATGCACCCGATGTTTATAACAGCATTATCAACAATATCGAAACCATGGAGAGAGCCCAAATGTCAGTTGACCGATGAATGGATAAAGAAGATGTGGGGTGTGTGTGTGTGTGTGTGTGTGTGTGTATAATGGAATCTTACTCAGGCATCAAAAAGAATAAAATCTTGGGGTTCTTGGGTGGCTCAGTTGATTAAGCATCCAACTCATGTTTATGTTCTCTATTTTGTGCCTTTTTTAAGAAATTGATTTTGCCCTTCCTTCTCCTAAGGGCAAAATGAAGGGAGGGAAATCGGAGGGGGGGATGAACCATGAGAGACTATGGACTCCGAGAAACAAACTGAGGGTTCTAGAGGGGAGGGAGGTGGGGGGATGGGTTAGCCTGGTGATGGGTATTAAAGAGGGCACGTATTGCATGGAGCATTGGGTGTTATACGAAAACAATGAATCATGGAACTCTACATCAAAAAATAATGATGTATTGTATGGTGACTAACATAATAAAATAAAATTAAATTAAAAAAAATTGATTTTGGCTCCTGTTTTTTTTAAACTTTGTGTTTACTTTGTTATATTTTTTTTCTAGCTCTTAGGCTATTACATCACTGATTTTGAATCTTTCTTCTTTTCTAAAGCAAACATTTTAAAATTATAAAATTCCTTTAAATCACTGTATCACCTACATCCCCTAAATTTTGACATTTTATTTTGCATTTTTCATTCAGTTCAAAATATTCTAAAATTTTCCTTGTGATATATTTTGTAACCCATGGATTATTTGGATGTGTGTTATTTAATTTCCAGGTGTTTGGGAATATTCCAGAAAATTTTCTATTGATTTCTAATTTAATTCTACTGGGGTCAGAGAACACAGCTTTTAAATTTATTAAGAATTGTTTTGTAGCTTAGCATATGATCTGAGTTGGTGACTATATCAAGCACACTTGAAAAGAATGTTTATTCTACAATTGCCAAGTACAGTGTTTCATAAATTCAATTAGGTCAAGGTAGTTGATAGTGTTGTTCAGATCTTCTGTGGATTTTTGTCTTGTATCCATTCTTGAGAAAGGGTGCTTAGATCTTCAGCTATAACTGTGTAATTATCTGTTTTTTTCTTCAGTTCTGTCATTTGTTGCTTTGTGAATTTTTAAGCTCTGTATTTAGGCATGTACACATTTATATGACTCTCATATCATTCTGATGGGTTGATCCTTTAATCATTATGCAAAGTCCCTCTTGATTCCTAGTACCGCTCTTTGCGTTGAGTAATACTGATATTAATAAGATCCATTATTCTTATGTTTACTGTTAGCATAGTTTGTCCTTTTGCATCCCATTTACTTTCAATTCCTCTGTCTTCATATTTGAAGTGTGTATCTTATAAATAGTAAATATTTAGATCTTGTATTTTATTAGTTTTTACAATCTTTGTCTTATCTGGAGTGTTTAGTTTATTAATACACAACGTGATACTGGTATGGTTGGGTTAAATTCTATTATTTCACTATTCGCTTTCTCTCTTTTTTGTTCTGTTACTCTTTCCTTTCTCCATTTGGGTGATTTGATTATATTTCATAATTCCATTTTACTTCAGTTGTTGACTTTTTAGCTGTATATCGTATTTTTTCATGGTGGTGCTAGGGGTTACTTTACACATTGTTAACTTTGTACAATCTACTTAGAATTAATATTATACTACTTCACCTAAGATGTAGAAACTTTGCAACCACATAGGTCAATTTATTGTTTTTCTTTATGGTATCTATATTTACCTTCATGTGTATTACATATGTACTAAGTATAAAGCGTCTAAGACAATGTAACTGTCAAACAGTTCCAAGTATCTTAAGGAAAATAAGAAGCAAAATGGTTTTTTTTAATTTTTTCAAATATTTACCTTTTTTAAAAAAAAAATGTATATATATATATTCTTCATTCCCTCCTGAAGGTTTGCATTTCCATCTAGTATAATGTCCCTTTGGCTGAAGAATTTCCTTCAGCTTTATTGGAGTTCAGTTCTTTCAGCAACAATTTCCAGCAATTCCCTGGAGTCCTTCTTTTAACTGAGCATGTGTTTATTTTGGCTTTATTTTTGAAGGTATTTTGTCTAGACCTAGATTTGTGGGTATGGTTTCTTTCTTTCTGTCCTTTAATAATTATGTTCCACTCTCTTCTTCCATTGTTTTTAGTAAGAGGTCAGCAATTATTTAATCATTATTTTCCTATGGTTAATAGGGAATAATATATAGTTATATAGTTAGTCTGACAAAATGTTTATTATATATATAGGAATATAGTTAGTCTTTTCCTCCTTTGGCTACTTCCAAGGTTGTTTCTTTATTTTGCAAGTTTTACCAGTTGGACTGTAATGTATGTAGGTGTGTTTTTCTTCATATTTATTATTCTTGGAATTCACTGAGCTTCTTGAATCTGTAAGTTTATATCTTTCTCCAAAGCTGGGATATGGCAGTCATTATTTCTCCTCCTGCTTCTCCTCCTTTGTCCCAGTCTCTCTTCTCTACTTGGGAAGTTCAATTTCTTTTTAGAATTTTTGATATTGGCTTACTTGGTCCCTGAGCCTCTAATTTATTTCCTCCATCCTTTTTTGTCTGTTATTTATATTGGATAATTTCTGTGGATCTACCTTTCAATTTAATGACTCTGTCCTCTTTCATTTCTAATCTGCTCTTAAGCCCATCCGATGCATTTGTTTGTTTGTTTGTTTAAGATACTGCCTTTGTCAGTCCTAGAATGTCCAATTTAGTGGTTTCTTCTTCTTGGCTAAGATTTCTTGTTTCATTTCTTATGTCCATATTTCCTTTATGCTAACATGACCAATTATAATAACCGCTTTAAAATCCTTGTCTGCTGATTTTAACATCTTGGTTATCCAAGGGTTGGTCTCTGTTCCTTGAAAGCAGGGTAAGCAAACTTTTCCTGTAAAGGGCCATATAGTAAGGAGTTTACTTTCTAGAGGCCTCACCTAGTGTGTGCATTACATTCTTTTTTTTTTTTTAACAAAATCTTTAAAAAGGTTAAAACCATTCTTAGCTACCAAGCCATACAAAAGCAGGCCAATGACTAGATTTGGCTCATGGACCATACTTTATACTTTGCTGACCCCTCCTCTAGAGAATGGATCATATTTTCTTGTTTCTTTGTATGTCAAGTATATCTAGGGAATTGTGATATTTATGCTGTAAAACTCTAGATTACACTGTAGTCTTCTGGAGAATGTTATCTATTCAGTTTGGGGACGCTGGCTTTATCTGGCAATTAACTTGGTTGGGCTCAAAGGATCTTTTTGTTGGCAGTTCAGATCTCTGTTCAGTTCATTTGTTCATAGTTTAGGTGCTTAGAGTCTTCAATGTGCATTTAAAATAGGATGCAGCCAGAGATTTGGGGTAGAATCTATACACAGAGTTCAGGGCTTTGCCTCTCTTCTTTCTGGAATTTTTCCTTCACTTTTCCAGCTGTTGTGGAGTGGGCTATGCACATTCTATCCCCTGATTCTGTAGTTCAGAAAGGCTGCAGATTTTCTCTCAGTGAACAGGCTGAGGTCTTATATCAGGCTAAAAGCCAAGGAATGCATCTAGTGTCAACAAATGCATTTCCTAGGGTCAGCTTTTCTCCAGAATATTCCTGCTTTTTGATTGTTTTCTGGTGTCTGTTATTAATCCTCCAATGTTGTTGTTGTTTGCATTATTTTCTGAAGTTTGTATTTGTTATCTCCTGGAGAATTGTTCTGATAGGACCTCATTCAGCTATACCAGAGGAAGTTGACATCTATTTAATATTATATATCATTATTTATTTATTTATTTATTTATTTATTTTAAAAGATTTTATTTATTTATTTGAGACAGAGAGAATGAGAGAGACAGAGAGCACATGAGAGGGGGGGAGGGTCAGAGGGAGAAGCAGGCTCCCTGCCGAGCAGGGAGCCCAACGCGGGACTCGATCCTGGGACTCCAGGATCATGACCTGAGCCGAAGGCAGTCGCCTAACCAACTGAGCCACCCAGGCGCCCTATATATCATTTTTAAATATGTTACACGGAAATGTAAGCAAATGATTTGGTTAAATAATTTCAAAAATCCTTCACATTCACAGTTCAGAATCATTTTCTGAATCACTTTTTGACTTATTTGTGGATGTCTGTGTTTTTTCATATAATCTCATCTTTTATGCCACCGAAAGTATTGGTGATGCAACATTTTATTTTTATTTTTATTTTTTTAAAGATTTTATTTATTTATTTGGGAGAGAGAGAATGAGAGACAGAAAGCAGGAGAGGGAGGAGGGCCAGAGGGAGAAGCAGACTCCCCGCCGAGCAGGGAGCCCGATGCGGGACTCGATCCCAGGACTCCAGGACCATGACCTGAGCCGAAGGCAGTCGCTTAACCAACTGAGCCACCCAGGCGCCCCAACATTTTTTTTTTAAACAGTTGTCTTCTGTCGTCTCCAAGATTTTCTTTCTAGCTGGTGACAAGCATTCTGTAAGTTTTGATGCTGGTACTTTTTCACTTCTGTTTTTAATCTTACAAGAGGTTGACTACCTATCAGTAGAAGACATTCAGACAACTATCATTATTCATATTTCTTCCTCAAATGGTCATTAATGGTCTATCAGTTGAAACATTTAAGGGATGCTGTTGTCCAGTAAAACAAAGGAGTAAGTACTAAGTTTACATAGGTATAGGAAATGACAACTCAAAATTGTTACCTGGATAATAACAATTGTGAAATGACAGGGTTTATAAAGCACATCCCGGAGACATTAAAATATGAAAAAGTGTGCATCTTACAACTGATTAAATGTGAAATTTTAGAACTGGTTTGCAGTTGGTTTTTCTAACCCTCTATGCTCCCACATCTCTGAACTTCCTCCCTTCCTTTATAAACCAGCCAGTCCTTCCCAGAGTTCCTCTATCATAATACCTTGTTGAGGGTAGTCAACATTAGCTAATGGCCACTAACAATATGGCTCAGCTAGTTACAGCATACGTCACTTCTGCCCATAGTTAATAGGCTGAAACTCAGTCCTTTGGCCAATCCCAATTATAATGGAGGCCAGGAAAGTGCCAGGCTCAGGTTGTGAAAGTGGGTGAAGAAACTGGCCCCCAGAGGTTAACATTTGCCTAGATAAAACTGCAAGTAAATACCAGAGCTGGTACATGACATCTCTAGAGCTCAGCTTTCTCCTATGTAAAATGGGAATATTAATAATAGTCCCTATACCATAGATCTGTTGTAGAAATTATATGAAATGCTGTGATACATAAAGGAGACTTTGCACCAACACCAGCACTTAATAAGTCCTAGATGATATTAACTCAATTTGACTCAGATCTCTACAATTTTTTCAGTATATCTTAAGGCTACTCTTCTCTTAACATATGGATAAATACCATTGATTAGGAAAGACTATTATGGGCTAGGCACTGTTGTTATTTTTTTATGTACATTTGGTCAGTTACTCCTAACAATCTCATAAGGTGGACTTTATAACCAACTGCATTTTACAGACAAGAAATAGGATTTAGCAAGGTTAGGATTTATCCAGATTTCCCTTCTTTCTCATTAGCTTGATATTTCTTCACAGCCCAACTCAATTCCTTCTTTCTGTATGGAACTTTACCTGATTAGTCCAGCCCTGGCTGACCTCCAAGGGACTATAGATACACACACACACACACACACACACACACACACACACACAGTACTTAGCTCTTTACCTTGCACGATACCTGGCACTATACTGGCTGCTTAAAGGACAAAAAAATATTTTCAGTATCTGTTGTTTTATTAATTAATCAAAATAGGATTTAGAATATACTACCTCCATTTTATTGTAATCCTTCTAAAAACACAAATCTCATGTTATTCTCCTAAGTCCTTCAGTAGCACACCATAATCTACTGGTGAAAACCCAGCCTACATTTCTTGTTATAAAAAACTATCTGTGATCTCATCTCTGCCAATTGCGTCAGCCTCCTCTCTCTCTGTCTCTGTCTAATCCAGCTAAATTAAACTATTGTAATTAACGTGGCACCCATCCCTTTGTTCCTGCTGCTCATTAGCCTCTTATGTCCTCTTCCCGGGTCTTCACCACAAAACTGATTCTTCAGGACTCAGCAGAGGGCTCATTATCTCTATGAAACCTCTGCTATTATTCCCAGGTAGACTGAGTACACTCTCCTCCATGCCCCACTCCACCCCATGTAGAATTTTATCATAGCATCCAGAAAATTTTATTGTACTTGTTTGTTTAAACATTTGTTTCTTCTTCAGACTATAAAGATAGGAAATCTGAACTCATGCATTTCTGTAACATTAGGGTCTAGCATCCTGTTTAATAAATAGTTTAATCCACCAGTTTTAATTAATTAATGAGTTCATTTTTGTTGTACTCATTTTCTCTGCCCCACAGTTTGAATACCCTATTCTCTAGCTTACCTGCCATTCAGACAGAACTCCTGTGGGTTCTCAGCCACAGCCTAGAATGTCCTCACCTTTCAACTGCATAGATTCTTTCTGTCTTGAATTCACCATAGATCCTCCCACCCCTTAACCCTGCAGAGGAGAATTTACAGCTCTATTCTGCCTAGTACAACACTCTCACTTGCTGGCATACCACCTCTGTGTCAGTCATGCTCACTGCCCTCCATCTGCAACATTTACAGAGACCTCGACTCAGGTGCTCAGCCTTACCTGCCCTATTCACCTTCTTCCCATCTTACGCAACTCCACCTCTTAAGCTCTCTTTGTGTAGTTTTTTCCTAAAGAGTTGTTAACATTTGTACAGCACTTTATAATTCGTGAAGATGGTTCTGTCTAATCCGCAAAGCAGTCTTGTGAGTTATTATGGTGATCATCCCAATTATGGAGATAAATACCTTCCTTATAGTGCTAAGCAACAGAGCATGGATAGCAGGGATCTCAGAAGAGGAGCTTAACATGAATTTAATGAATATTTCTTGACCACTAAAATATGAAAATCACTGGGCTTGTTGCTGTAGATAGAGAGATGATTAAGTTATAGTCCTTATGCTCAGAGAGCAAATGCTGGGTAGAAAATAAAAATAAAAAATGAAAAAAATGCTAGTAGCAACAACAGCAACAACAATGTGTTTTTTGAGTGCCTGCTCAGACATTTTAGTACATTTAATGTATTTCATTTATTTTTATCCTCACAATAATCCTGGGAGGTAGTCGTTGTCATACCATTTTCATGGATAAGGAGACTGAGTTTGAGAGATTTAGTGACTTGCCTAAACTTGCACAGCTAGTGGTGCCAGAGATGAACTTTTAAGCTCTGTTTACCTGCCCCAGAGTGCCTGCTCTTTCCACTAGGCCATACCGCCTCTTGGGTACAAATTACTAGTACAGTGTAAACTGAGGGATGATGGAGAGCAGAGACTGGGAAGTTTGATACTGCTTAGGATTAGAGAAGAATCTGTTTTTTGGATTGGAGCTTGACATATGGATAACATTATATAAGAGAGATTTTTTTGGGGAAAGTACTCAGGTAAATAAAAATGCCTTAGCTATAGCCTGGGTGTATGGGAGAAGAAGTGATTAATAAAATGTGAAGTGAGTCTGGAAAGGCAGGTGAGGGCAGTCCAGTTAGAGGATGGACAGACTTCAGAATCATTGGGAAAGTAGAATCAATCAGAGCTAAGGGCTGATTGAGTCTTAAGGAATGTTATGGGCTGACTTGTATCCGCCCCAAATTCATATGTTAAAGTTCTAACACCCACTATCTCAGAATGTGACTGTATTTGGAGATAGAGTCTTTAAGGAGGTAATCAAGTTAAAAGGAGGGCATTATAGCTGATCCTAATTTAATATGACTGGTGTTCCTATAAGAAGAGGAAATTTGGACACAGATACACACAGAGGGACAGCCATGTGAGGACACAGGGAGAAGGCAGCCATCTGCAAGCCAAGATGAGAGGCCCCAAAAGAAACCACCCCTGCCAACACCTTGATCTCAGACTTCTAGCCTCCAGAATTGTGAGAAAATTAATTTCTGTTGTTTAAATGTTTAAGCCCCCCAGTCTGTGGTATTTGGTTGTGGTAGCTCCAGCAAACTAATACGAGGAGTGATGGAGAGAAGAGGGTCCACTATATATTTATAAGAGAGTAGGTGGTTGGTGGTTAGGAAAGAAAAGACAATGAGCTTTGTTAAAGGATAAATATTTGTTAATTGATCTCTTCCTTGATTATGCGTGGAGATTGGCCACTTCCAGGAACTCAGGTGAGGTCATTTCTTAAACTGCTGGCAAAGTATGATTTCATGTGTGACATGGCATCTTGTAGATGGACCTGGCCTGATCTGTGTTCCTCCTTCACTCTGACCAGATTGAAAAGAAAATTTCTGCTGTAATGTCAGCTCAAAGTTGAAATATGACTTGGCCTTTCACCTCCCTCAGTGTTTTAATAAAGGTGCTAGGGCTGATCAGAGATTGGAATGATGCTTAGCAGACCTGCGGCTGCTTTTAACTCTACAGGAGTAATTGAGATTTATGAACTCCTTATTAGCTCCTTAAAACAAAATGAGGAGCTTGAAATTCCCATCTGTCAAGATTAAGGAGGGAAGAAGTTATTTTTGCTCTTAAAATCTTACTTTAATGAAAGTGATTCCTTTTCACCTCTCCCCTTTTATATCACTTGGGAGCAATATCCCCATGAAGAGATAAGAGGGGTTGGGAGTAGAAAAATGGAAAGTCTGAATCATTATTTTCAATTCCACAAATATGTTGAGCATTCAGTCTGTGCCAGAAATCCTGTCAGGCTCTGGGGATACAAAGATGAATAAAACAGGTGCCTGATCTCAGTTCTGTGAAAACTTCTTCTGACTTAAATACATTGTATTTTGCACCTAATATGTATCAAGAGATTTATAGCATTTTCTCACTTAGTCTTCATAATTATTCTTCAAGGTCATTTTAAAGAAAGATTCACTAGATTGCCCAAGGTCGCACAGTGATCCTCATGATTTGATCCTGGTGCTAATTCCGAATTTCTAGAAGACTGGACTGCTGTTTGGTTCAGCCATCATAGGTGGCTACCAGGAACCTTTGGATTCTGGCTTCAAGTCAAATCAGGAAGTGCTGGCTACCAAGAGGAAGCCGGCAGTGTTGGGAGTTCACCTGGGGAATTTGGTGCCTGGTCAGATCTGCAAAGTGCTATGTGCATGTGTATGTGCATAGGTGTGTGTGCATGCGTGTGTGTGTGTGTGCGTGTATGTGTGTGTAGGAGAATTTTCTCCACTCTCATCTTGCAGTGGGTTGTGGTCTTGCTTGTGCAATTTTTCCCTAGAGTCTATTTTGTGAAATATAATTGAAATCGAAACGCCAGTGATTTTTAATCATACTTCCAATTTATATCTCATGTAACCATATGCCAGTGTTCTCGGAGTGTTACAGGGATATGAATTATGCTGAAATTGGATTAGGCAAATACACATTTTCCTTAAAAAATAGATACCCAGGCCAGTAATTTAATTCCACCAACTCTAAAGATTCTCTCAGAAATACCCTGTGTATCTTATCAGCAGTTCGTTGTGAATTTTCTTCTGGGCTACTTTCTCTGCCTTTTCATTTTCTTCCAGAATCCACTGTATTTAACAAACATTAGCAACTGTAGGAAGTCCATTTGTATCAAAAGCATCCCTAAATGTAAGGAAATTAGGTTTTCAGAGGATACCATCAAGACCCTTCTTCTTTTCTTCAATTTTGGGGAAGCAATTAAGAACTTTTTCTCTTTGAATAGATCCTGGAAGCTTTTCCGTAACTTGAGTATTTAAACAGTTGTTAGACCAGAGCTTCAGATCCTTCTTGCCTGTGAGACAGGCATTATTTTCTTTTTCTGTAATAGCTTTATGATTTGCTGAGGACCCTATTGTGAGCAAACAACCCTGAGAGGGTGCTTATTCTGGGGTATTGTCACTTTTTACATTCTGTTGGAATAATTTCTCACTACTTTTAATAAAGGCAGAGGTTTAAATATATAATGGGAAAAGAAGTAAGATTGAGTAAGAGCAAAGATTCTTCCTCAAACTTTCAGATTACTTCAGAGATGACATTATGGGGTGGTTACAGTTGTGGCTTCTGGTACCAGATGGCATGGGTTTGTATCCCCATCCTACTCCTATCCAACAGTGACCTTGGCCAACCTGTTTAAATTCTCTGTGTCTCAGATACCTCAAAAGGGTGCTCTGAGGACTAAATGAACTCACATATATGAAGTGCTTAGAATAATGCCTTGTACATAATACATATGAAACAAATGTTTTCTACTTATTTATTTCTATTTATTTCAATTTATTTTAGCTCCATTTAATTGACTGTAATTGGATGTGGTAGGCAAAAGAATGGCTCCAAGACCCTGATTCTTGGAACCCGTGAATGTTATCTTACATACCACAAGAGACTTTGCAGATGGGATTAAGTTAAGGATTTTGAGGTGGGGAGGTTATCCTAAATTCTCTGAGTGGGCCCTATATAACCCTATCCATAAGGGAAAGAGGGAGGCAGGAGGTTCGGTCACAGAAGAGGTGCACAGAGGGAAGCAGAGGTGGGAGTTCTGTGATCCTGACCTTGAAGAGCGAAGAGAGGACCAGTCAAGGAAAGCAGGCTGCCTCTAAAAGCTAGAGAAAGCAAGGAAACAGCTTTTCCTCTAGAGCCTCCCGAAGGAACACAGCCCTACCAATGCCCTGATTTCATGAGACTTCTGACCTATAGAACTGTGAGATAGTCAAAAAGTGTTGGTTAAGCCACTAACGCTGTGGTAACCTGTTACAGCATCTCCAGAGAAGGAATACATCAGGCTGGTCACCAACATTCAGGGGTTCCTGGTTGCCTCTAACATGAAACACAAGCTCTGTAGCTGGAGGTCCAAGCCTCCTCATAGTGCAATTCCTGGGCCACGTTTTCTCTTGCTCCCACACGTGAGTGCCTCTCTACAGCAAACTGGACTTATTTTCTTTTTCTACTTTGCCTCCTGCTGTATGTACTGCATACACATTTTCTCTTTGTCACCACATGCCAAAGTCCATTAAATTTTTAAAGTTTCTTTTCTAGACTGAAGTGTCAACTTAACTATTATTGGGTGATGGTCTACCTTAATCTCATAAACATATTGTTCACAGTCATTAGAGTTAAGTTGACTATCTGAGGGAAATTTCTTTTACTTTCTCAACTTCTTTTTCTTTACTTCTATTCAGTTCCACCTATTTTTTCCTAGTTGTAGCCAGGAAATACCCAGATCCTGATTCTGAAATCTCAACTGCCAGATCTCACATAGAATTAAAAATTTGTGCATATAACTTGTTAAAAGAAGAACTGGATGAAACAATACTTTTTTTAATTATGCTTATTATTCAATATTTTCCTTTTTATATTGATTATTCCTGTATGATTCCTCTATATTTTGGACAAAAAAATAAGGTACTTCAAACAGCTTGTGGTAGAGCATTCTCTTTATGACTGAGATTCAAAAGTTTAAAAAAAGTCTTAGGAGCTTAGGGAAGTGAGTCATCCTCCTGGGTGAATAGAAGTGAAAGGTTTTTTTTATGTAAATGGAGGGTTTTTTTAATGAGGAATTGAAATGTACAGGGCATATTTTTAAATCATATGCTTCAGAAGCTGAGAGCTCTGGAAATCTATGTCCATTTTTGTCATGGAAATTCTGTAAATGGGCTTAAAGGTCCTGATTCCGTAGTTAGGACCAGCGATGCACTGCAAGTCCCATCAAAATTCTAGAGGAAACTTGTTTCTGGACAAAGCAAGGAGACACAAAGAGGTGAGAAGAGATGTGTGATGGGGACAGGGGCCATTGTAAAGATCCAGCATGGCAAGTGCTCTGGAGTGCTCTGATGCAGGAAAGAATTTGAGATTTTCACTTGGAATCTGTCCTTTCACTCTCTGATATTTTAAAATCTGATGCTTATGTTTCTTAAATACTTTGATTGTTGCATTTCAAAGTCCCTACTTTTTCAAAAGGGAAATGTTAATTTGGACTCTTCTGTAGTCAGTTCATTCAATTCTAGGATGTTCTTCCTCTGACTGACTTACCAAAACCAAATTCTTGAGGGATGGCATGTTTTGGACAATGGCCAGAAACAGACCTTAATTTTGTTCTTCTATTTAGGAGAAAACATCTTGATTATTTGCAAATGGATCCAGGAAGTGGCCAAGACATAGTTTAAATTTTTCCTTTTATTATTGGTTAGCCATAGATCTGAACTATATAGCTTACAACTCTTAAAGATTTATTTAAGATCAAACAATCTAATCTCCTTTCCAAAATAGGAATCTTCTCTGAGAATTAAAGTATAATGTGATACCCTTGTGTTTCATAGATTTATTGTCTGGAGATTTTTGACTATCTAAGGAGAGTTGTAACCGCTCTCCCCTGAAAAAGTTTTGCATTCATACACATAATTTTAAGGGATTCTTAGGCTCTTGGGGCTTCTGTAGGTCCCAAGTGGAGGACTTCTTGTATTCAAATCCCCGACAGTGCAGTCATTCACCACACCCTCCCTTCCCATTCTTTCTCCAGTGAGAAAGAACCTAAGGCTTCCTCAGATAGCTCATTCTAGTCTTGTTCTACTTCTTTAAAATGTTCTTCTTATCTAATTGAAATGTACCTCCCTTCAATTCTACCAGAGGTCCTTTTGCTACTTTTCGGATTCCTACAGAATAACTGATTTGTCTTCCCTGTGACATCTCTTCAAATATTTGAAACAGCGTTAGTAGTCAAACCTGGGTTTCATTTTACATTTACTAGGAGTTTGTCCATGCCTCATTTTACCTGGCATCCAACTTGTCTCACTAACCCTGCTATCCTGCCACAGAAAGGATTTGCAAATGCTGTGTCTGAATTTGACAAGCTGGTAAAATGTAGGCCACAGGGTTTGATCGTTTTTGTGGAAAGAAAAAGTTTACAGAGTTCTTGAAACTTAAGATAAGCAATGATCTGATTTCTCCTGAAAATGTTTCAAGGTTCCCTACTAGGGAACCTCATAAGAATTGTGGGTTGGCACAGCTGCAATTTGTAAACTAGGATTTCGGGGTGGGGGTGTGGTGAAGACAAAATTCTGACACCAGCCATGTTAAAGGTGAAATGCAGAATAAACTGCAACGTATTTATAAGCATTCTTACAGATACACAGTACATATCAAATGGCAGGCATGCCAGTGGGCCCAAAAAAGACTGAAAAAGACATCTTTTGAAGGAAAGGAAAGGAGCATTTTATGTCCAAGATAGATAAGTTTTAAAACCAGGCAGCATGATAGACTGTTCACATTCCAGCTCTGCTGCTTAGTAGCTCTGTAAAAAGAGCAAGTTGCTTTGCTTTTCACACCCTCCACTGCTGTCTCAAGAATAATAAAGCAAAAAGTGGTGATAATATTACCAGTTTCTAAGGAGGTAGTTACATGGTCTACATTAAATAATGAATATAATCACCATACGGTTACTGATATTTGGTGGAGGGCATAGAGATAGTTGCATTCCCTCCCTACCTTCCTCAATGTAAAGCATTACCCGTTCCAAAGGGCTATGCCTCTTGTTCCTTCTTTTGATCAATACCTAAGTCCTAAGAGATGGGTGGGGCAAGAATTATTACCCACATTTTCTTATGGGGAATCTGAGACAGAGTAATGATGTGCCTAAGATCATAGAACAAGTATATAGTAAAAGCAAATTTAATTCCAGTTCTGTTAGGTGAATAAATGTGCAAGATGATGTGACCTCTGAGAAGAGGGAAACAAGTTGAGTGAGTCCCATGATCACCCTATTTTTTGCCTGGAGGCAGCTTCAAGATCCCAGCCTAGGGAAGAAGAGCCTAAGCAGAGCCCTCAGTTTCCCTGATTTGGGAAGACAGAGATGGAAAGCCTAGCAACTGGAATTTGGGAGGCACAGTTACCAGAGAGAAAGGGACTAAAAAGGCCTGTGGAAGCATCCCCTTAAGTCCTCGGTCAGAATATTGATGTATACATGCATTTGGTAAAGCTCCACAAGGCCAAACAACTCTTGGCACTCACAGAGGGCTAGAAATAATTTCGATTCCCAGCAGCTGACAGGAGGAGACCTCATAAATCACAGAGAAGTAGGTAAAGCCCTCAGAAGGGCATAGCCTTAATACTTAGTATAGCTTTAGTTACTTAGACTAGAGGCTGTTCTAGACATGCCCTAAGAAACTTACAAGCAAAGCTTGAGAGGATCAATCTGATCCCAAGTCATGTGGCTGACACAAATTCTAGCACCCAGCAAGCTAAAGTTCGTATCTGATATCCAATCATAAACTACTTGGCATGCCCAGAAGAAAGTTTGGGGGGATTATTGCGATGACAGATTGAAGATACATGACATTTTCTTGGGAAAGACAAGTTGCCATGCTGTGAGTCTCCATTCTCTCCTTCCCATCTAGCTGTGTGTGTGTGTGTGTGTGTGTGTGTGTGTGTGTGTGTAGGAGTGTGATGGTACACCCATGGGACCACTGGGTAGAGTTTGAAAGAATTCCCTGAAGTTGAGAGACCAGAAAACAGAGAAAGCTCAAGTGGCCCTGGGCAGTGGGATAATGGAAGCTGTCTTGTACTCCACAGGGTCAAAGCAATAGATGTGTGAATGATTCCTATGAATCAGACATGGTGACATAAGAGAGAAAGCTAGCATGTGTCATTTTGGTTTCTGTCAAATAAACTACCCCAGAGAGCTAGGGTCTGGGAAGCTGAGAATGAAGTTGCATGGTCCAGGTCAAAGAATGGTTTATGGAGCGTTCTCCACCATGAAATTTCCTGTTAAAAGAAGAAGATTAATCTTTGACCATCAACCAGATCAGGAGGACGTCACCTGTCAAGTAAGAACTTTTTTATTACCCATCTTTTCTCCCACTACCACCTTTCACTCTGGCAAGTTGGAAAGAGCAGTGAGGTAGTAGGGAATGGGATGCATGGGGAAAACACTGGCCCCATTATACTTCCTTCCTTAGAGGGAGGCTACCATAGGTCTTAGCCCGGGGGAGGAGGAAGCAAAATCCAACTTTTGACTAGTATCTTGAACTAGATGCTGTCTAATTTCTGAGTGAAGCTGGGTTTTTATTTAAAGTGAGGGAATCTGTCATCTATGAGTAAGCTATAAAAGGCTTGGGATCTGCTCAATTTCCTTCTAAACCGAGGAAGATGAATTTTGTTAAATACAGTTTAAAGGGGAAATAGGAGACAAGTGAAAGGTACACACAACTATGGTCAGTCAATCAGTTATACTTCCTAAAATAAAATGGAACTATGCCCATCAGTGCCTATTGAGACTTGTTTGGATAAAGTTAGTTATCAATCTGTTTGTTGTATGAGATGACCACTCAGTTGTGTTGATGTTAACACTTACTACATACATTCTAAATCTTACTGTGAGTAGGGTTCTAAATCTTACCATGAGTAGATCTTGCAGTCTAAGAGGCAAGACAGTCTTGTAAACAAGTATATGGAATATCTGTGATCTGTGTAACAATAAAATGTAATCTAGGGGCGCCTGGGTGGCTCAGTCATTAAGCGTCTGCCTTTGGCTCCGGTCATGATCCCAGGGTCCTGGGATCGAGCCCCACGTCGGGCTCCATGCTCTGCAGGAAGCCCGCTTCTCCCTCTCCCACTCCCACTGCTTGTGTTCCCTCTCTCACTGTGTCTCTCTCTGTCAAATAAATAAATAAAATCTGTAAAAAAAATGTAATCTAGAGAAACTGGTTTTACTTTTGTCCCACAAAGTGATACTCTTCATTATAATAAGTAATTAAGCCTTGCTTTGGGAGAAGTAAGACAAACGTGATTTTTGTCCATTTTTAAGAAGCTCAAAAAAACCTGTCTCCTTTGGTGGTAAGGAGAGCTAGTCTTTGGGGACAAAACAAAGCAAGTTGCACATGAAGCCCAGGGTCCAACGAGAGGGAAGAAGTTGCTGCTCCATCCCCTTCTCCCTTACTGTCCAGGAAACTCTAGGGCTCTTGGGCAGGTGAGGAGAGCGGGTAAGGATGTGAAAATCTCAAGTGGAAGGTGACAGATTTCCCTGAAGGAAGAGACCTAAGTGGCTAGTGGGAAAAATATGAGTTATGTGATTACATTTGCACCCCAATTTGGGAGAGAAAGAAACAGCTAGCATTGCCCACAGGCTGGAGGTTGGAAAGGCTTCCAAAATACTGTACAATCAGAATAAGCAGCTGACTACATGCTCTTTGAAGGCATGGTCTAGACTTGTCCTAGAGCCGAGAGTGGTAGCCAGTGGCCGGAACATGAAGGTTGGGCTTCAGGTTTTACACCAAGTGTGATAGGAAAACCTGGAGGGTTTTGAGCAGAAGAGAAACCCAATCAGATTTATGCTTTAAAAATAACATTAAAAAATTGCCTGCTAAGCTGATGAATGTCGGGAGCAAGGATGGAAAAGGGAAACCAATTAGGAGTCTATTGGAAGATTCCAGGTGGAAAATAATCATGCCTTGGACTTGGAATACAGTTACATACGGTTATGGAGGAAGGAGGAGTTGTGGACTGGGCTGTATTTTAAAGGTAGTTCCCATGGGATTTGTTGATGGATTAGATGTGGAGAGTGAGAGAAAAAAAGCTGTCAGACTGAGCAGTGGGCAAATGAGGACACTGTTGACCTTAACTGGGAAATACTGGGGAAACAGCAGGTTTGGAGGGGAAATTAAATGATTCTTTTGCTTGACAAAATGGTTTTAGGATGACAATTAGATAAACACTGGAGACAGAAATTTGATATATGAGTCCTGAGTTCAGAGGAGAAATCTGGTTGAAGATATAAAATTGGAGTTGCCAGCATATGGAAAAATGATATTTAAAGCCATGATTCTGGATGAGGTCACCTAAGAAATGTGAGTAGATTGAAAATAGATCAAGAAGAATAAGCTCTGGAGCACCCAACATGTAGAGAGCAGTAGGATAAGGAAGACTCAGCAACTAGTGGGACAATCAGGCAGAAATAGACCAGGAACACAGTTTGTCTAGAAAGTCGATGAAGAGATGTTTCAAAAAGGAGGAAGTGATCAATTGTGTCAAATGCTGCCAAGACTCTGAGTGAGATAAGGATTGAGGTTTGGAGCATTGAGTTTAGTGATAGGGAGATACTGGGCAGAGCTATGTCAGTGGAGAGCTGGATATGAAAGTCTGATAGGAATGGTTTCAAGGGAGAATGGAGACAGAATAGGCAGCTGCTGCAAAGGGGCAGAAAAATAAGGATATAGATGGAATCAAAGATTCTTTTATGATAGGAGATCTTCCAGGATGCTTATATGTATAGGAGGATAAACCAGCTGAGATGGAAAAATATGATGGTGTAGAAGAAAAAATGAGAACTGCAGAATGAATCCTTCAGTTGATGAGAAGATATGATTAAGTGCTGGAGAGAAGGGTTGGCCCAAGGTTAGGGTCTAGACAGCATGTCCACTGTCACAGGGGGGGGACGGGAGTACATGTGGCTGGAGACTGGGCTGAGATGTCAGCACTGTGCACTGTTGCGGCAGTTCAGGTTCTTCAAAGCTGCTGTCTACTCAGATGCTTCAATGCTCATGCCGTACCGTTGTTAAAATTCTGTGAAATCATACTTAGGTACAGATAGTGTGTAGGCTTATAGATTTGGTGGTTGCAGAATGTAGACACTTCATGGGGTGCTTCTGGTTT
This sequence comes from Neomonachus schauinslandi, assembly GCF_002201575.2. Lineage (NCBI taxonomy): Eukaryota > Metazoa > Chordata > Mammalia > Carnivora > Phocidae > Neomonachus > Neomonachus schauinslandi. The sequence goes on along the minus strand of NC_058412.1, from coordinate 10,871,036 downwards.
GTTAGTGAAATAAGAAGTAAATGTTAGCAGCTGAGAGGGAGGAAGGAATAAATGTTTTGAGGTTTGAGGAAGAAAGATAAGGTATGCAACAATGACCTTGGAGAATAAGAGAGCAAATGGAAGGGTATGTGTATTGGGGGGCAGCCTGGAAGGCCCATTTGATGTTTGTGATAATGAACTTAGATTGAGATTGATCAGCATGAATGTGGGCTTTTTTTCCATCCAGTTTTGTTTAGCTGCTTGAATGTGAGTATAAAGGAGGGTTGGGTTTAATGGGAGTTTTTATGCTGCCAGGCTAGAGAGGGAGGTCCAAGAGAGGTCAGGGTTTATGCAAGAGAACTACAATGATAGACCATAAATCAAAGCTGGAAGTGAGGACATGACCATGTGAGGGTGTGAAAAGGTGTAAGGTCAATTGCTAGGGTCATGGAGCTTTTGGAGTCAGGCTACTAGAGGAAGGGGTGTGTGTGTGTGTGTGTGTGTGTGTGTGTGTGTGGTGGAAGGAGATATGTGGACAAAGATTGGGATATTTAAAATAAGAAATGTTGGAAGAATGGAAGAAGTATGTTATCGACAAGGTCTAAGGGTGTAACCATGGGAGTGAGGGATAAATGAAGTCAAAGTAGAGCTTTGGAGGTAAGAAATTGAGAGACCTGTGTATTGGTTTGATCATCTACCCAGATTTTAAAATGACCATGAATGAAGATAGGAATAGAGGTGGAGAGGTAGAGAGTGACCTGGAAGTCTTCCGTGGATGAAAAGGAGTGATGTGGAGCCCATGGGTGACCTCACAGGGAAGTATAGTAGGTGAGAGAATTTGCATCAAAGCTGCTGAGGGCTTTTAGGCAAGATGAAGGAACCATCTTGCCTATCATACAACCAGCCTCTCCGCAACTACCTGAAAAACACTCCTTTTTCCCCATTTCAGGCCTTTCTCATCCATTGATATATAGGTTATTTGTGCATTTGTTCATTTGTTCAAAAAATTTACTGGACCTATTTTATGCTGCATCTTTTTTAATTTTTTATTATGTTATGTAAATCACCATACATTACATCATTAGTTTTTGATGTAGTGTTCCATGATCCATTATTTGCATATAACACCCAGTGCTCCATGCAGAATGTGCCCTCCTTAATACCCATCACCAGGCCAACCCATTCCCCCACGCCCCTCCCCTCTAGAACCCTCAGTTTGTTTTTCAGAGTCCATCGTCTCTCATGGTTCATCTCCCGCTCCGATGTCCCCCCCTTCATTCTTCCCCTCCTGCTATCTTCTTCTTTTTTTTTCTTTTTTAACATATAATGTATTATTTGTTTCAGAGGTACAGGTCTGTGATTCAACGGTCTTACACAATTCACAGTACTCACCATAGCACATACCCTCCCCAATGTCTATCACCCAGCCACCCCTTCCCTCCCACCCCCCCCACCACTTCAGCAACCCTCCGTTTGTTTCCTGAGATTAAGAATTCCTCATATCAGTGAGGTCATATGATACATGTCTTTCTCTGATTGACTTATTTCACTCAGCATAATACCCTCCAGTTCTATCCATATCGTTGCAAATCACAAGATTTCATTCCTTTTGATGGCTGCATAATATTCCATTGTGTAT
>NC_058412.1:10821339-10869318 GCF_002201575.2 Neomonachus schauinslandi | reverse complement strand
AGTTTGGCTATTGTGGACATTGCTGCTATAAACATTGGGATGCACGTACCCCTTCGGATCCCTACATTTGTATCTTTGGGGTAAATACCCAGTAGTGCAATTGCTGGATCGTATGGTAGCTCTATTTTCAACTTTTTGAGGAACCTCCATACAGTTTTCCAGAGTGGCTGCACCAGCTTGCATTCCCACCAACAGTGTAGGAGGGTTCCCCTTTCTCCGTTTCTGCCGCATCTTGTGGAGATAAGTAAGTCCATGACTTCCACACCCTCCCTGTAGTGGACACTGGTTTTGATGCTTACAACCCCTGACATGTGCAGAGCGATTTACAAAACACTTTCACACCTATCCCTTCATCTGATTGCTATGTTACAACTTTGGAAAGAGAGTTCAGAAGATCTCACTTGTCCAAGACAACAAGCTATTAATCTGGGATTCACTTACCGAGTCCTGATGCCCCAGCCACTGCCCTTTTAACCATGTAATTTTTTTCAATGCATCTGATTATCTGACTGTTTATGTGTTTTATGGAAATAGATTTCCACCCTATGTGTCTTCCTTCTCCCTATGCTTTCTTATGGCAAAAGTCCAAGAAACAAGTTCAACCTAAGGAGGTCTTTGGAGAAAAGTAGAAGGAAAACAATTCTGCCCAATCAGATGGATTTAGTGAGATAATATGTGGAAAAGTTTGTGAACTGGTATGTATTATAAAACTGTAAGGTGGATTTTTTTTTTTTTTTTTTAATGGACAAGCTGATACTGTGGAGGTTAGAAAAACCTCAGCCAGTCTGTGTGGCTTGTAGCCAGTCTCTCTCTGGATATCCTTTCTTGGCTCCTATTTCCTCATCTGTAAAATGGAATCTATAATACATTCTCCATAGGGGATTGTTGTGTGGCTCCATTGAGATAACAGAAAAGAATATTCTTTTAAAATTGAAAACCATCATCTCAAAAATGGACCTTATAATTCTGCACTTTGGGAGAAGAGTGTCGCACCTGGGACTGTTGGGGTACAAGTGATGGGAAAGTTGGGGAGGAGCTTTCGAAGCAGCGGGACCTTTGGGAGGGCTGCAGATATACTATGTTGGTTGCCATCTGCAGAATTATATTATTATTATTACTATTATTATTATTATTATTATTATTATTATTATTCCCTCCTGGAAACTGCTGGTTAGTGCTGAGAGGTGCCTAATTGCAGGGACAGGTTATATCCGCAGGGAGCCTAACTACAGCTTCTGGAATAGTCCTTGAGGAATGATGGGCACTATGCCCCAGGTTCTCTCTTCTCTCCACTCAATAAACCCATTTATACAAAGAGGTAAGTGACTGATAGGGATTCAAGACTGGCTTTTGTTTATAGAGCATCTGGGTCTGCACTTCAACATGGCAAACCACCTTGATTTAAATCATTGCATTTCTAAAAATAAAAAAAATAAAAATAAATAAGTAAATCATTGCATTTCTAAAGGTAGATTTGAATTCAGAAGGGATTAAAGTTGGAGAAGGCATTCTGAAGGCGGTTGAGGGAGAAAGAAGAGGCTCTTAGGAGCCCTTCAAACCATTTTGTGGATCCTCTCTTTGCATTCTCCCTGTCTCCCATCACCCAGCATGGGCCTGGGTACATAGTAGGCTCTCAGTAAACACTGTGTTGTTCATTGATCCCTCATTGACAAGCAGCTTGACAGAATTCAAGACACGATTCAAATTATAAGTCTGTGGAATAGGTCACTGTTGCATTTGTGTCCTGTATCCCATCACGAAGGAGTCTTATTTTCTTTTGTAAATGACTTGAACATCTTCAGTTCATTTCTATGGCATATTTCACCTTTGAAAGTCTTTTGCACTTACTCTTTTTTTCTTTCTTTGTCTTCTTTATTTTTTATTTTATTTTATTTTATTTTATTTATTTTATTTTATTTTATTTTATTTTATGTTATGTTATTTTATTTTATTTTATTTTATTTTATTTTATTTTATTTTATTTTATTTTATTATCTCTTCATGACTGAGCCCAGACCACCCAAGACATTGAGGCAGGATGCTGGAGAGCAGTTTTTGTTTTTTCTTCATTTCCTCCTTTAGAAGGTAAATTTAACTTCCCTTTCCCAATACTGTGCTGTACACAGTTGAGCTTGGTATTTCTGCTGAAAACTATGAGTCATTTTTCATAAACAGGGATTGTCAAAAGTGCCTGATTCATAATATAACAACAGCAAATACAGAAAAAGCCCCAAACTGAATGAGCTCAAAAATTTCAGATGTTCTACAAAGAGAGGGGATAGGGAATCACTGTCTTTGGAGAAGTCACTTGGCTTTTTGGGGTCTCGGTTGTCTCATGTTTAAAATTAGGAGGACAGTAGCAGTATACTAGCTGTACAGCCAACCTCACAAACCATCTCACGGTTATTGGGTGATATTGTTTGCAGGTGTTGCATTATCCTTACCCTGTTTCTGAAGTTTTATACATATAATAGGCTATTAATACGGTCTATTTTATTTTATAGGCTATTCAAATTATTTTATTTCAAAAATAAATCATTTTTTTAGAAAAGAACATCGTATATACTGTGTTAAAATTGGGATGTTTTAAAATATCCATAGAATAATATTGAATAATATAGACAATTAATAAAACCTCCAGACCAGATCCAGTTCTTACTGTGCTGGGTGATTATGCTTCTATTGGGAATGTGTTATTTTTAGGTAGGGGGAGATTGAATTGAGCTTTCCATCTACCAAATGCATCAAAGTGAACATTGTGTAAGAATTACTTAGAACAAATGGGAACAATAATGTGCCATGTGAAGTATAAACTCACAGCTCTTCATCTGTGCAAAAGTAGATAACCTAGGGAACGTGCTTCACCACCGAATATTTTTTGACATAGATCACAAGGAGAATTCAACTGATCTGAATTCCACTGATCCTGCAAAGGTTTCACACCAAAGAATAAGAATGCAGTGACTACCTTTGGTCATAGCAGGTAACTATTATGGTATATTAAAAACAACAGAGGTAGGATTTGGGAATAGGTACACCTATGGAAAGTAACTGAATATAAAATATAATTATATTATTATAGCAGAATTGTATATTAATGGAATACACGAGTTCCTAATCTCCTATCTATTGTCCCTTCTTTCTCTGCAGTAGACCCCTCATGTTATACAGAGCAGCAGTGTATCCAAGTAAAAGGTCTTCCATCTCAGTCAGGGCCCCTTAAAGAGTTTTCCAGAAGTCCTACTCACATAAAGATATGTTTCTCTAGTTACAGAGAAAGCCAGGAAATACAGTCTTTTTTAGCTCAAATACTAAAAACTGGAAGAGAACATAGAAATCACACAACCTAAGGTTTCATTTTAGACTTTGAGAAAAAGGGGCTTCCTTTCCTGGATTTCTCTGTAGCTAGAGAAGGGTGATGTGATGTGCCTGATGCTAGTGGAATGGGGCTTTTGGCCTTACCTTCCTTTTATTCTTCCTGCTTGAAATCCAGATGTGGTAGCTGGAGCTATCTGCTGCCATGGGAAGTCCTTGAGGATGAAAAGCAATGTGATAAAGATGGCAGCCTAGAAAGATAGACCCAGCATCTCTAAGAATGGCAGGCATCCTTAGCAGTCACGGACTGCCTGGGTCTCAACTTACTTTATAGATTTCCATCTTGTTTAATCAGTGTTCCATAAGGTTTTCTTGTTAAATGCAGCCAAACCAATCTGAACTGATATATTACCAGGCATATGAAGAGTAAGAGGAAAGATAAAAAAAATTAAATAATTCTAATAAATTTATGTTAAAAAAATACATGGAAGATCTCAGAAGAATACTCTGCTTCAGTTTGCAGAGGAAGAAAATGAAAGCTTATTCTTTTTGAGCAAGACCAAAGTAGATTTCCATGGTGCTGCCATGGGAATTTGGGATGGTGGGAACTTCAAAGTTATGTGTTTCTTTGGCATTTACTGTTTTCAGTGTTAACTTTTTCTTTGGGAACTTTTTTGGAGAGGAAGGGTGGTAACAGGCGGAATAAGAGAGTTTATGTTCCAACCCAATGCCATCTTGATAACGTAGCTTAAATGATAGCTACATTATTGAGTACCCATCGGGTAGAAACTCAGATACAATGACCTATAGAGTGAGGACTATGATCCATAATCTTCATTTCAAAGATATTCAGAGCCCCAGAAATTTTAAGTACATTACTCCTGGTCATAATGGTAATAAATAAGGCCTGGAGTTCAAAACCAGAGAGAACTAGTTATTGCAATACATCATTGAAAGACAGACAAACAAACCTACCACTTATTATGTAACCACCATAGGCCCTACTGCTACTAGTGTGTATTACTATACTATATACTACCATAACTACTATAATACATAACTACTGTACCAGGCAGTGAGTTTTTTCCCAGTGATTTTTTTAATCCTTACAACATTATAGATAGTAAAAACTGAAGCCACTACAGATTAAATGATATTACTAAAGCCAAGTGGCCATTATGTGGGAGAGCTGTGATTCAAATCCAGTCTTGGTAGCTCTAAAATTTGTACTATTTCCACTAAAAAGAAGAGTCTTATAGGAATCTAGGCAGCACACCCTTTGAGCACTAGGGACTGGGGTCTTGGAATGGAGGCAGACATCCAGATGTGATAATTGAGGCATAGCACTTGGGTCAGATCAAGAGAACAAATCCACTGGCATGGAGTCCAATGGGCAGAATTGGATCTGGCTGCATTCTCTTTGTCTGGTATTATTGTGCAAGTGGCTTCAGTTAGGGAAGAGGAAGAGAGGGGCTTAACTTTTTCTCTATCTGTGACTGATGTTATAAGGACACTGCAGAGGTGGCCTCCTGAGTTTAGAAATCCTAGAGAGGAAAGACCCTGAGGTTCAGAGCAAGGTCGCACCCCTCTGGCCTCAACTAGATGCTTTGAGGAAGAGGACTGTCTTTGAGCCACTCTCCCATTCAGTAGTGCATTTTTTCAGGCTTTCTTAAGTGGTTCAGCTATATTTGAAAGGCGGCTTGATAATGTGAATAAATAGACACTCAGTGATAGGTAAAATTCTGTAGTGTATACTGTAGAAGGAGCACTAGCCTGAGGGTCGAGAAGCCACCTTCTGCTGGCACTTTGCCATTTACTTCCAGTGTGGCCTTGGAAACTCACTCTTTTCAGGGTCTCAGTGTCTCTGTTTGTAAAATAGGACACAAAGTGGTGTGACCAACCCCTCTCAGTTTTCTTAGGACTGTCCCAGTTTTAAAACTGAAAGTCCCATTTCCTGGGAACCCATCAGTCTTGGGCAAACCAAGATAGTTGGTCTCCTTAGCATTAGGATATGTGATGCCCATGTCCCTTTCCAGTTCAGATCTCTGACCCAAGCCCCTGCCTCTTTGGTCTTGGGTTTCCCATCTATAAAATTCTAGATTTAGATTCACTGAGGGACTGAGTCCTGAGATCACTAACCATCCTGATTTTCAGTCTTGGCATTGAAAGTCCCATATCCTGGGAAATCCCTCAGTCTTGGGCAAACTGGACAGCTGGTCACCCCAATGGGCAAGGTCTCATAATTCTGGAGGCTGGACATTTGAGATCAAGATATCAGTAGGGCTGGTTTCTTCTTAGGTTTGTAAGGAAGAATCTGTTCCCTGACTCTCCCCTAGCATTTGGTATTTTGCTGTCAATCTTCAGCATTACCTGGCTTGGAGATGTATCATCTGATCGATTTCCCCCTTCATCTTCACATGGTGTTCTCCCTGCATGCCTGTCTGTCTCTGTGTCCAAATTTCCCCCTTTTATAAGGACACCAGTCATATTGGATTAGGGCCCACACTAGGGACCTCATCTTCGCTTGATAAGTTACAAAGACACTATTTACAAATAAGATCACATTCACAGGTACTGAGGGATTAGGACTTTAACATCTTTTGAGGGGACACAATTCAATCCAAGGCAACCAGTACAAATAGGGCTACTCTGTCAGCCTGAGTCTTGGATTGAATATACTGTGGAGCAGAGTCGCAGCCAACCCATACTGGATATGTATGTGGGCAAGAAGGAAATCTTTGTTGTTAAAAGCCACATCATTTATTGCTGCAGCAAAACCAAAAACAACTCCATGGTGTGGCTGTGAAAATGAAATCAGACAAGATACACGAGAGAGCTTTGAGACTTCTATATCCCTATGTGGAAGTGGTGGATGGTGCTGAGAGTCTTTCCCGTTCCCAAGCCACATCATAAAGGAATTTCATCCCTTGGTATTGAGATCCCCAACATTTGGCTGGAAAAACACTGCATTCTAAGTGAATGAGGTCTTTTTGACCTTGGCTCCAGAGGTGCCTGACTTGGGCTGTCCCTTCTTGATACTGAGGTTCAGTTTCCCCATCTGTAAAATGAGGAATCTGAAACTGTTTATGACTTCAAAGGCCCCTTCCAACTCTGATATTGTGTGCCTCCCTTGCATTTGCCACTATTTTCTGGATGGGTTAGAGCTCTCTGGTTTGGCCCAGACGCATTTAGCTGCCAAATGTGTGGCTTTGGAGGCATGTTGTTTCTGGAAGGGCAGCTGTGTCTGAGTAGCTAATGGATTTAATCAAAGAGGCAGCCAGTACTGCCTCATGAAGATATGACTGCATCAAAAAAAAATAGCTATTTCAGAAACCTCCATCTCAGGAAATGAATGGCATTGTGTGCCTGAGTTAGAAGTGGCCACAGTATGCCTGCCACAGTAACTGGGGTTTCTTTGAGGAACATGGGGCTCTGGAAGAAGGGGCCAAGTGTGGTCTGCCTCAGAGAAAAAGAGCCTTAGATTGCTCAGCCCATGGGGGAGAAATTTCAACTCTGAGGCTAATGACCTTAATGTCCTTGGGCAGCTCACTTTCTGGGAACTGCAGTTTGCTCCTCTGAAAAATGGAACTGAAATCAGATGGTCTTGAGATCATAGGAGCTCGAGGTCATGGAATGGTTTTGAAAGTTTGACAGAGTTCGCAAATGCTATTTTAAAGGAGTACATGATAAAATGAAGAGTGAGATGTGGAGTAAGATTTGGGTTTTAATCTCAGCTTTCTCACTTCTCTGGGCAAACCACTTAACCCGTCAGAGCTCAAGTTTACTCATCTATAAAATGGGGATAATTAAACCTATTCCACAGGACTTTTGGGAGGATCAAATGAGATTACATAAATCCAACAGAGCTCTCTCCACATATCTGACTGATACCAATTTTTATGTTTTATTGACTTTTGATAGATTTGAAAGTAATATATAAAATTAAAATCAGGACGACATTTTTGACATCTAGTGCATCATTTTACAGATGAAATAACTTAGATACAGAGGGAAACCAAATGTCTTGCCTGAGGTCACACAGCTAGTAAGTTATACAAGTGGAACTGGAAACCACGTTTCTTGACACCCCTTCCCGTTCCTCTTTCTACTTCATTACACTTCCAGGGAATATATTTCGATCCAAAAATATAGGTTCAAAGGAGTATGTCACATACAATATGCAAACTTGGAAGCCCTCGGCCCTACCTTCTCCTCACATCCCTTGCCATGTTAATCCAGTGTAGATGGATTGAAAGGAACTGGACAATATGATAAATTAAAACTCCACACGAGGTTGTGCTGATCATTTATCTCAGCTCTGGTTTTAATCTTGATGACTAATGTGTATTTGTCATGCTATAAATATTTTGCAACTTGTTTATTTTCCTTCATGTTTGGCTTTTAACTTTGGGGTGTTGGACATTGCTGAGATATGGGGTAGCAGGAAGGTTTAGGTTATGGCTGGGATGGGGAGCCCAATGATAGAGGCTTCTGTGAGGAGCCTTCACACATCATTTTTGCTCTCCTTTCCCATCACTGCTCATACCGCAGCACAACTCCCCCTACCCTGAAAGTCTATCTCCTAAAACCTCATTCCCTTTTCTGGGACACACCAGAAACCACTAAGGCAGTCACTAATAATTTGAATGGCAGTTATTAGGAAATCATGCTCACTTGCCCTCTTTCTCTCCTGGTGCACCCAGCTAGCTCATGATAACAGATCCCCCACTCTTGGAAGCTCAAGGAGATGCCTATAATTTATTCCACTTTACTCTCTCCTCCCCAGAGGATAAGAGACGTACCTGATTGATACCGTCTGGGAATAGGCTCTTGAAGATCCATAGCCCCTCCTTTGCTCTCAGTCCAGATGTGTCCCAAGCTTCTGTTCCATGTATTAAGTCATTAATGCAAGTTCTGCCCCTGGCATGGGAATCCCTCGATGCCCCTGAGACTGTAGGTGACAGAGAGTAAATGCAATTGTAGCAGTAGGTTTGGGCAGGGGTCGGCAGAGGGAGCCGAGGATGAAGCACTTTTGGGCTCTCGTCCAAGCCAGCTCCAACTTTGCTGGTCCACTTCTACCTGCAACCAAGCTCACATTTTCATCTTGACTCCTGTGTGTTTCTCAATTGGGTCTGAAGCACTTTCACATGATTCATCTATTGAGAATTGTTTCTGATTCAGAATTGTCCGAAATATCCTCTCTATTTCTTTGGCCTTCATTGCCGAGGAACTGGTCTGCAAACTTTCTCTACTCCTGGTAACCAGGTTTTCCATCAATCTGCCCATGTTTTTGCATGTTCTGCTCTGGGAATTATTCTATACATTCACAGAACCCATTCTTCAAGGAGGCCCTGGTCTAGACAGGGAGAACAGGCATCATCAATAAAGCTATAGCTCCAGAAATAGGAAGTCACAGTGGATATGGGGAGATGGCATGGGGGTGCTGTAAAAAGGAAAATGTGGAGGAGTTAGAACTAGATGGGTCCCGGGATGCATCATTTGACCAGCCCAAATTGCATCTGGGGTATGGGTGGGTCCCAGGTATTTCAAAGGAATAATTACAAAAGTTTGAGGCCGATCTTGTCCTCTTTTACTATTTTTGTTATTTTTTGTGGAATTAAGCATAGAATTTACTCTCTCAGTCCTTAATATTTTATCTGTTATCTGATACTTAATATTTCATCTGTCAAATGATGCAAATCCTTACATAGCATACTGCGTCTGAAATGGTGGCCTGAAATAATAGAAGAACAAATACTTTGGAAATCCCAGAAAAATATACAATTATCAGAAATAATCATTGTTCTTATTTGAAGTATTAAAAACATTTGGAAAAATATATTCCATATATATATAAACTTTTATAAAGTTAGATATTATTATTTTATTATCATGTAACAAATTCAGTTCTAGATAATCACTTTCCTCATTTGCATAGCCCTGAACTGGTAACATGACATTGTTCTCATCCATTATTTAATTTGATCCAATTGACATCCAATCGAGGGCCTAATGACCTGGACAGAATGGCAGGAGCACATCTCTTCTACTGATTCCCTTAGGGATGGGCAGGGTCCACCCAGCACAAAGGGTGAGACATGGAAACTAAGTCATCTGCCGTTCTGTGTTGAGCAGAACACCGGGCGCAGTTCCCAATGCCAGAGGAGGATTCCCACCACATGGAGGAGAGCAAAGATCCTTACTGTGGCAGCCATCAGGAATATAAGTCCACACTTCTGCCTCCTGCATCTTTGTATTGGAAGTGACCAAGGAAAACAAAATGCAGTCATGCGCTGAGCGGAATGAGCTTTACCCACATGGAAAAGAGCCAGAGCCAGATCAGCTTTGGTAATGGGGGTCGGCCCCCCATGGTCAGCGGGTCCCTCCAGGAAGGCAGTATATGGCAAGTGGCTTGCATGTATCCCTCTCACACCACAATGGAAGGAGCTCTCTGCCTACCCTGTGAAGTATGGACTACTGGAAGCTGGGGCGTGGTCAGGGCCATTGATGCGCATGCTTAACGGTAACAAAAGAACATTCATTGAGCCTGCAACAGGGAAAGATATTCCCAGCAAGCTGATAAGCCTAGCACAGGTTATGTGGGCTCTCTATCTCTTGGGAAGGAAATGTTCCAGACCCAAGGCCCATTCTTCTGTGTCTGAGTGAAAGGCAAAAGACTGTATGAGACTGCCTTTTCCAACACTGGGATAATGCAGACTTCACAACCCACCCCTATCTGCCTTAGCATGGGGTGCTTATAGGGTGGGTATGAGAGATGGAGGAGGAGAGATTATAGGTCTGCAAGTCAACCTTCCATTGAACCTTTGTCTTCCTCCTAGAGTATGGAAAACAAATACCCTTGCCCATGGTCTGGGTCTTAATCCCAACCCCCCTTTTTCTTAAAGGGCTGACCTCAAGGTTTAGAGGTGATAATATTATAGCAATGGAGTGTACTTTAGCAAGTCATAACTACATTGCTTTTAAACTTTGACAAGAAAACACTGTGAGGGTTACTGTCTCTTATCCCAGTAGTGCATTGTAACACTAGGAGTTAATAAAAGCAGCTGAAAAGTACAGCAATAACAAAGCAAAGAGATACTAATAGAAAGTTATTTAAAAGCACTATCTAAATGGGGTGTCTGGGTGGTGCAGCTGGTGGAGCGTCTGACTCTTGGTTTCGGCTCAAGTCATGGTCTCAGGGTCGAGATCGAGCCCTGTGTTGAGCCCTGTGTCCAGCTCCATGCTCAGCAGGGATTCTGCTGGAGATTCTCGCTCTCCCTCTCCCTGCCCCTCCCGCTTGTGCTCTCTTCCTCTCTCAAATAAATAAATAAATCTTACAAAAAAGCACTGTCTAAATAATTCCTATGTTTAAATGGACAGAAGTAGAGATGCATATTAGAAACCTTGTAAAAACAACACATTGGAAAAGGTAGAGAATGGGACCAAAGCTGTACTCATAGTGAAATGAATAATATTGAGAATTTAATTATTTCAATGATCCAAATGCATTTATGGAGCATGAAATTTGGGGAATTTTAGTAAGTATAGGAATAGTGACATTAAAGAAACCATAGGGGAGAAAAGGCAATGATAAGGAGAAGGTAATTAATTTAGAAAATGAAGGGTAAAATTGATAAATTCAAAACACAATTTTAAAAACTTAGACTAAGAATAAATCATGGAAAGCTCTGTGCTAACATATTTGATTATCTCAAGAAAAAAAAAAGCTAATTTTCTATGAGAATGTAAATGACTAAAAGTGATTCCAGAAGAGTGAAAAACCTGAATAAACCATGGAATTGAAAAAAAATTAGAAAATTTATGCCTTTAAATGATGCCAGGCTTGGACAGTTTTACATATTTAATGTTTTCATGGAATAATTTGTGTGCTATTAAAATTATTCCAAAGCAAAGGAAAGACAGAAATATTTACAAATTTATTTTGCTAAAACCTGACAATGATCACACAGAAAAGGGAGCCAGGATCTCCCCTGCAATTCTGAAAATAGATGGGGGAAAAAAAAAACTTGGTAAAATGTCCAGAAATTGAAATGTAGAATTGTATTTAATGATTAGTATACTGTGACTGCATAAGTTTTATTCTTGAGACAAAAAATATTATATAAAATGAGTTGTATTATTTTAATACATCTTATTGATGTATTAGAGAAAAACATTTTTAATCATCTGTAAAAGTGCTGGGAAGTCATTTAATGAAATGTATCACCCACCCATTCCAGATTAATGAGAGAAAGAAATAAACATACAGCCATTTATAGCAAACTGGGATTATAAAGACACTTCCTAAACATTGCAGAGAATATCTAAAATCAAGAATTAATGGAATACTAATGTTGAATCATTAAAGGCATTTCTATTAAACTTAGGAGCAAGTTAAGATTTTTTTTAAGGCCATTACTGTACCTTTTCAAAAAGCTTTAGACAGTTCAGTAATATATGCAACAGACATAAAAAAGGAGAAGTAAAATGATTATTGGTAGAAGATATATGATTGCTCATATAGTAAACAAAAAAAATTAATTATCTAGGATATCCAGGAGAATTAGCAACCTGTTTAAATGAATGCAAGTTTAGTAATGTGACTGGATTTTAAAAATACAAAGATTAAGTGCTTATGTAGATACCAGATATGACTAGGTAGAAATTGCTAGGGAGAAAAATAAGATTACAATAGAAAAAACATTGTTGACCCTCTAACATACCCCAGGAATAACAAGAAATATGGAAGTCCACATGAGGAAACCAAAAATATTGACATGAAGGAGACATGAGTAATGGAAAGCCATTTTATGTCCTTGGTTAGAAGTAAAAAAATACTTTAATTGTAGGTTTAATAATATCCTAATTTTTAAAATTCAATGGATTAGGGGTGCCTGGGTGGCTCAATCGTTAAGCATCTGCCTTCGGCTCAGGTCATGATCCCAGGGTCCTGGGATGGAGCCCCGCACTGGGCTCCCTGCTCAGTGGGGAGCCTGCTTCTCCATCTCCCACTCCCCCTGCTTGTGTTCCCTCTCTCGCTGTGTCAAATAAATAAATAAAATCTTAAAAAAAATAAAAATTCAATGGATTATATTTAAAATTCAGAGTGGTTCTAATCTAGAAGAACAGGTACATGGGAAAGGAAATTTTGAGGTTGGGGGAAATCTTGACTATTTTTCCTACCAACTCTTAAAACATGTTTGAAAATGACAATGATTAAAGCAGCGTGTTGTTACTGACTCCTTCAAACAGATGCCACACACAAACTGGCTAATTTGAGGAGTGTTTAATAAAGGGACAGTTTACAAATTGTGGGCAGACTTGAGAAAAACCAAAAAGGGATTATGCAGTACTCCAGGCCAGCAATGATGGAGAGTCCTCAGGCCTGAAGGGGAGCGGAGGGAGCAGTTAAAAAACTAGTGAGAGGAGAGCAGTGACCAGGAGGGACATGTGAGAGGAGCTGAGTCCTTCAGCAGAGGGACAGACTAACCCAAGGTCACATGACCAGGAGGAAGCCATGGCAACCCATACTCCAGCCAGACTCCTCCTTCCTCTGTCTCCCAAGGTATCTCCCAACCCGGGGCCAGGGAGCAAAGGAGCCTGTTGATGCCATCCACAGATAGGGGACAGATCAAAGTGGACACCGTGGGGAGATCAAAAGAGCACATCTTGAATGGCAAGTAAAATATCACATTAAATGCCAAAATTGACAATGGGCCAAAATAGATAGTCCTGAAATAAGACTCTAAAATACTAATTTATTCAGTCAGTCAACAAAAATTCATTGAGTGCCCACTCAGTGCACACGGCCATTAGTATAAGTCAATAAGAAAAGCAAGATTATTCAATGAATGGCCTGGAAAATTGAGTAGCCCTTTGGAAAAATTAGATCAGTGGCTGTGTACTACTGTGCAAATGGACTCATTGACCACCCACTCCCACTTCTTTCTAGCTTGGCTTCTTGTACCATAGAGGCTGAGAAGCCCAAAACCACAGGCTATATAACACAGCAATTAAGAGCACAGATTCTGGAACCTGTCAGCCTGGGTACAAATTCTAGCTCTGCCATCCATTAGCTGTATGGTACTGGATGATTATTTTCTGTGTCTCTGTTTTCTCACAAGCAAAATGGGGATATAATCATTCTTGCCTCTCTAGGATATTGTAAAAATTAGTAAATATCTGTAAAAGCACACAGGGCAATGTCTGGCATGCAGTAAGCATCACGTCGTGTTAGCTACCACTGTTCACATTCTCAGACTCTGTTACAGCTAGCGTGTCACTCAGGAGACACAACTATGTGTCATTTGGAACACAGAAACGGGCATCATGAAGTGGCAGCAGTGCTAAGAAGCTGGGTCTCATGGCAGAGATGCTTGATTGTTCTGGGGCCCATGCCTGGGGGGTGGGGGTGGTTTCTGCTCTCCAGTCCCCAGCACACAGCAATAGTGGATTTCCCCTCGAATGCTCCCATGATGCGAGTGGGAATTTTTTGGTCTATCTGTGTTGCTGTCAATTGTTTGGCACCCTAGCCCTCCTGATAATTCAGTGAATTAGCTTAAACTTTTTAGTAAATCCCTCTGCTTGAAGTTGCTCAACTGGATCTGTTGTCTGCCCAGTACATATCATTGCCTCTTGTCAAAATAAAACCCAGATAAATAAGTCTTTGTTTATAAAAAGTAAAGCCATTTAAAAAACAATCAGGCAATGAATGTCAGCTCTTAAATGACCTCAGCTTGGGTGCGGTGGACAACTGTGTAAATATAAAAACACTGGAAGAAAATCTGGAGAAATTCAACAACAATTTATATGTTAAAGGTCATAACTAGAATTAAAATACATATTGAAGATCAAGAAGATTTCAATAAATATGACAGTGGTCATACTTTTAACATATTAGAGTTTATATAAAATATTATGGAAAGATTAAAGCAGTAATAAACGTGAACCTAAAAGACATGCTCATGGGTTGGAAGAACAATTATTGTTAAAATGTCTATGCTATCTAGAGCAATCTATACATTCAATTCAATCCCTATCAAAATACCATCAACTTTTTTCACAGAGCTGGAACAAAACATCCTAAAATTTGTATGGAACCAGAAAAGACCCCAAATAACCAAAGGAATGTTGAAAAAGAAAACCAAAGCTGGTGGCATCACAATTCCAGACTTTAAGCTCTATTACAAAGCTGTAATCATCCAGACAGTATGGTACTGGCACAAAAACAGACAGAGAGATCAATGGAAAAGAATATAGAACCCAGAAATGGACCCTCCACTCTATGGTCAACTCATCTTCGACAAAGCAGGAAAGAATATCCAGTGGAAAAAAGACAGTCTCTTCGACAAATGGTGTTGGGAAAATTGGACAGCCACATGCAGAAGAATAAAACTGGACCGTTTCCTTACACCTTACACAAAAATAGACTCAAAACAGAAGAAAGACCTAAATATGAGACAGGAATCCATCAAAATCCTAGAGGAGAACACAAGCAGCAACCTCACTGACCGTGGCTGCAGCAACTTCTTGCTAGACACATGTCCAAAGCAAGGGAAACAAAGGCAAAAATGAAACATTGGAACTTCATCAAGATAAAAAGGTTTGCACAAAAAAAGGAAACAGTTGACAAAACCAAAAGACAAACAACAAAATGGGAGAAGATATTTGCAAATGTGTTATCAGACAAAGGGCTAGTATCCAAGATTTATAAAGTACTTATCAAACTCAACACCCAAAGAACAAATAATCTAATCAAGAAATGGGTGGAAGATATGAACAGACATATCTCCAAAGAAGACATACAAATGGCCAACAGACACATGAAAAAATGCTCAACGTCACTTGTCATCGGGGAAATGCAAATCAAAACCATGATGAGATACCACCTCACACCAGTCAGAATGGCTAAAATTAACAAGTCAGGAAATTACAGATGTTGGTGAGGATGTGGAGAAAGGGGAACTCTCCTACACTGTTGGTGGGAATGCAAGCTGGTGCAGCCACTCTGGAAAACAGTATGGAGGTTACTCAAAACATTGAAAATAGAGCACCGTATGACCCAACAATTGCACTACTAGGTATTAACCCCAAAGATACAAATGTAATGATCTGAAGGGGCACCTGCATCCCAATGTTTATAGCAGCAGTGTCCACAATAGCCATAAACTATAGAAAGAGCCCAGATGTCCATCAACAGATGAACGGTTAAAGAAGATGTGGTATATATGCAATGGAATTCTACTCAGCCATCAAAAAATGAAATCTTGCCATTTGCAATGATGTGGATGGAACTAGAGGGTATTATGCTAAGCAAAATAAGTCAATCAGAGAAAGACAATTATTATATGATCTCACTCATATGTGGAGTTCAAGAAACAAAACAGAGGAGCATAGGGGAAGAGAGGAAAAAATAAAACAAGATGAAATCAGAGAGGGAGATAAAGCATAAGAGACTCTTAATTATGGGAAACAAACAGAGTTGCTGGAGGGGCGGGGGCTGGGGGAATGGGGTAACTGGGTGATGGACATTAAGAAGGGCACGTGATGGAATGAGCACTGGGTATTATATAAGACTGATGAGGGGCACCTGGGTGGCTCAGTTGTTAAGCGTCTGCCTTCGGCTCAGGTCATGATCCCAGGGTCCTGGGATCGAGCCCCGCATCCGGCTCCTTGCTCAGCGGGAAGCCTGCTTCTCCCTCTCCCACTCCCCCTGCTTGTGTTCCCTCTCTCGCTGTCTCTCTCTGTCAAAAAATAAATAAAATCTTTAAAAAAAAAAAAAAAAGACTGATGAATCACTGACCTCTACCTCTGAAACTAATAATACATTATATGTTAACTAATTGAATTTAAATAAAAATTAAAAAATAAAATTAAAAAAATAAAAGACATTATCAAATGATTTCTATCAAGATAAATACAATATATAAAATGTGTTTATTGGCACCTTAAAAGTGCAAATTAAAGCAACATGTCCTTTTTCTTCTTTGCCAAATTGGCAAAGAAGCAAAAAATTAAAAAAAAAAAAAAGGATTTATCCTTATCCTGGCAAGGACATAGTGAGGAAATACACTCATTCTCTGTTGGTGGGAATATAACTTGGTAAAATTATTCTGGAGACAATTTGGTACTATTTACCAAGGCTTTGTGTATCGTATTCCTGGCTTTTAAAGTAGGCCACTCACCCATTCTTCAAGCTGTGGCTGGTACATAGAAAACAGTTCAAAAACAAAATGTATTTCAGGCAATCACCCAGAGCCCCTCATGGACTATTCTAACTGTGGCTCTCTGCAACTGTCCCAGCTTCCAACACCAACTATGGATCCAAGAGCTTTTGGACCCTCAGATATGCCAAACTGTTCAGACTTCTCCAGTTTTCAGATTAGATTTGACATCTCACCCAATCCTAAGCACCAAATGCTGCAGTTGCCCCCACTGTCTCCCTCAGTCACAGGATGTCCCCTCCATTTCTGGCAGCCACAGACACAACCTCATCCTCCATGGCGGCCACCCCGTGGGCTGACGTCCTCTCCATCCCTCTTCATCCTCCTCCTGATAGGCAAGGAATATTTGAACAGCTCTCAGTCCTGACCCAAAGTGGAGTAATTTTTGCCAAATGCAAAAGTTAATATATAACTTTACAAATAAGCAGAATCAAAGAAGCCTCTCACGTGCTAAGTGGTGTTTTTAATACTATTGTGTGACTGAATCACTTATGCACTATGTCTTATTGATCACTTTCAAAAGGTAGTTTCTTTAACTATATTTTCTGTACCTTCTTCCTAAGATTTTTAGGTGCTTACCATTCCCCTCAAATATTTTTTGATTCCCTCCTGCTTTGGGGAAGGAAAATTTTTCCCTTCTTAAATATGAATCAGTGGATTTTGTAAGTCATTGCTTGAGCAGTTTCGAAACTTCCTATCTTCATTTTCTCTAAATTTTAATCAAAATATGAGTCGCCCTTAAGTGGAGAAAAAAATGGGACAGGCACTTTTGTAGCTTCTCTGTTCCTCACTGTAGCTCCACTTAATATGGGTCATTTTGTAACGGTTAATTCTCTGTAGAAATCAAAATGAGTTTTGAAGAGATGGTGAATGGGTTGGATTAAATGGTGAGTGCGGGCAGCATCCGGGGAGCTTCAAGTTCTCATTTTAGCACCTTTAATAGCCTTTCTGAAGGACTGTATTGGCTGTCCTAGGGGCTGCAGCTGGATATTCATCTGGAGATTGCCCCGTGTAGAGGTTCAAATAGGATAACAATCCCTTACAGGTGACTTAACCTTACTTTTCTAAGTGCCAAATAAATAAGTAAATAAATAATCCAGAAAAATTGTATCTCTGGGTAAAATCAGCTTCTACTTACTATAGTAAAATTCTTATATGTCACAAATCACAGTAGCTAGCCCAGATTGGTGTTTATCTAGGTTCTTACTGAGTAAACATAAATATAAGCCATTAAACAATAAAGAAGCAAATAAAATGATAAAACTAATTTACAGTCAGCCAGACTGTGCAGAACAGGGTCTGTTCATTATTGCTAGAGAAATGTAAGTTCGGTCAACAGAAGCTTGGCAAATACCTTCTGCGTGTCACTCACTGTGGACATTAAGGGTTTTCATAAGACGATTGACAACATATGAGGGAGGAGAGAACAAAGGAAAGGTCAATGCAGTTAGTGTCACAGTTGAGATGGGCATAGAATGTTATCAGAATGAAGGAGGGTGGTGACCATGCCTCCCGGGAATTCTGCAGTGTTTTATAGATGGCATTTGAGTTTGGATGTAGAGCAGGAGGAGTCCATCCAGAGTATTAAAAAAAAGGAGTTTACTAAGAGGACAGGAATGCTGGAGAGTAGAAATATCAAGAGCAATGGTAGAAAGGCAAGAAAGGAGACTTAACTGTAGTAAATTGATAATAGTGGTGCAGCCTCTTCAAGGGCTACTGGGCCAAATAGGCACATCCAAAATGTACCGAAACCCTTTATCCAATAGTATCTTTTTTAGAAGAGTATTTAAAGGAAATAATGCAAAAGAGGAAGGAAAAACCCAAGATGTGCAAAGCTATTGATAGCAGGTATTTATAATATTAAAAAATAATTAATAGTTCTAATATTAAAATATGAGGAAAAATCTCAAAATACTATTCAGAACACTTTTATACAAATAAGTTGTAAAATAAAGAGTTTGCAGTTTCATTAGAAATAAGAAAAATTGCCTTACATGAATCAAAGATGGTATGCCAATTATGAGTATAGTTGTATAAAACCTAAAGCAGAAGGATTAAAAATAGGAAAGAATGAGAGACATTGCAAAAGTAGGGAGTAAAAATAAGTTCCTTTGTTATCATGTACAAGGTTTTAGGATGGTTTAATAGTAAATATTTTAAATAGTTGTTATAGTCCACAAAAAAAAGAAACCAATATGAAAATTCTAAACTTCTGGACTTAGACTTGTACATCGAGTCTAAATTTCCCAGTTAGGGTAATAGTCAACTATTAGTCGACTATAAACATGAGGTGCATATGACATATTCCCCAAAGTACACTCTATTGCTCATAAATTGTTTCAGTAGATTTCACAGGATTTGAATCACACAGAATAAATCTCTTTCCACACTGGAATTAAGCTAGAAATCAGAAACAATAAGGTATCTCGAGAGTACTTGAAAACTGAGGAACATCCTTCTAAATAACCCTTGAGTGAAAGAAAAAGAATAATAATCCCAATAAATTTCTCACTAGATTCATCAAGGCAAAAAAAAGACAGAAAACACAAGTTATCAGGAGTGAAAGGGGGGACATCACTACAGAGTCTACAGACATTCACAGACAATAGGTATACATTATAAAAACTTTATGCCAATGAAGAAACAACTTATCAAAATGGAGAAATGGACATATTCTTTGAAAATCTTCATAGGCAATTGTAATGCACAGTAAAGTGCTAATTTCTAATCAAAAGGATGCCACAAACTCATAACTGGTGTCAGGCCATTTTTCCAATCCTTTCCACCATACCTCCAAACTTCTCCTATGTCCTCCTGACCTAAAATCTTTAAAGGCTCTAGTTTGGCCACAGGATAATGTCCTGGTTTTTTAATTTGAAACACACACGCACACACACACGCACACACATGCCCACACACGCACACACGAGCATGCGCTTAAGGACTCTTTCTTGCTGGCTTATCCAGCCTCCCTTGTTTTCATTCTCTTCTGTATCTTATGTTCATTAAGTACCAATTTTATTGATTCTAACGTGTATGTTTTTCAAATTTCAACATCTCTGATATTGGGGTGTGTTTTATGATCGATGGAATTGTGCAACTAATTTGCACATTGTTTTTGTCCTAGTGGTACTTACACTAATAAAGTAATCCCCGTAGATGTTACAATTCTTTCATGCCTCTTTGATTAACCACATAGAATTCTGTCTTGCTTTTTTTCCCCTTATTTTACACAACTGATGATCTGAACTCCCAGCAGTTATCACACATACATTTCCTGACTCAAATTTTCCTTGACCCAAAACTACTATTTATTGAGTGTCTACTATGTGCTAGGCTCTGTGCCATGTGCTTTGCTTGGTGCCTTTTATGTTTTATGACCACTTGATAAGTGGGTTTTATCAAGGCTCATAGAGGTTAACTGAATTCCACAAAGGTCACAGGAGTGGCTAAAACATGGCAAAGGAGAAAAGAGCACAAGTCCATTTGCTCCTAAACCCTTTGTCACCACCATTCCTTTCCTAACAGTGTATGGTTACTTGTTGCATTAGGCATACTGCTCTCAGAGTTCTTACCGTATCTGTTTCACCATATTGTAATGACTTTGCTTTCATACCTTTCTGATTTATGAGGTCATGAAATATTTTATTCCTAGTTCCTTAAGACTCAGCAGAGTGCCCATAGCAATACCAAATAGTAAATACTTTTACCAATATTTTAATAAATACTTAATCAGTAGTAAATATTTTAATTTTAATAATGAGCAAATATTTTAATAAATACTTTAATACATTTAATAGTAAATATTTTCACTTTATTTTTTATTTTTATTTTTTTTAGCACAAATTTATTTACTAACCAAAGGGATGATCCTAATTAAATCAACACTTTGAAATAGATGCATGTAAAATGTTTGTGATAAAGATAATTGAACACAGTAATGAAAAAAAAAGCAGTATGGAGATTTGCTCATTGAACTGAGCTTGTTCATCCTCTCAGCTAATTCCTGTCCACAATAATGATGGAATTTTTACTCTACTTTTTCATAGACCCGAGTACGGGTGACATTATTCATGACGCATTCCACCACTAATTTCCCATTTTCCAATTTTCTTGTGATTGTGCTTTCCTTCCCATCCCATTCCTGATGTTGAACCAATGCGCTGTCTGTGAAGCTTCAGACAGTCTGAGTTTTTCTACCATCAGCTGTAGTTTCTTCAAACTTCTCTCCCAGGTTACATGAAAACTGTGTTGTTTTCAAAGTGCTCTCAGTTTTTATGGTGAGGTTTTTGCCGTCAGAAGAGATGATACAGGGCGCCTGGGTGGCTCAGTTGGTTAGGCGACTGCCTTCAGCTCAGATCATGATCCTGGAGTCCCGGAATCCAGTCCCGCATCGGGCTCCCTGCTCAGCAGGGAGTCTGCTTCTCCGTCTGACCCTCCCCCCTCTCATGCTCTCTATCTCATTCTCTCTCTCAAATAAATAAATAAAATCTTTAAAAAAAAAAAAAAGAAGAGATGATACAATCTGGTTTGGCCATTCCCACTTCTACTTGCTTCATGTATTCGTCAAAGCCTTTGCTTTCCACTAAGCACCATCTTCCTACCAGCTGCTGAATGGTGGCCATGATGGGCGCGGGCCGGTGGGCCTAGTGAGCAGAGCAGAGTGAGCCGTCGGTAGCGTGGCTTCTCAATATTTTCACTTTAGTAGTAAATATTAGTAAAGGTATCCTTGGTTTTCCTGGCCATTATGCTTCTTCCAACCCCACACAGTAGGAGGCAATATCAGTGACACGAAAATCACTGGAGCTGAAGACAGCATTATGGGCTAAAATTTAGAAGACTAAACTCTAAGGCAGTGATAACAAATGGCTTTGATCCCTGCACTTACTCTTACCTATCACTAATTTATCAGAGTATTGGGTTCAGAAGGATTCTGAGGCTGTACTAGCCTGGTGAGAAGTGCAGGGTCCAAACCTGTGTTGTCTGTCTTTCCTCGGCAGAACGGGGGAGAGTGGCAGCCTTCCCATGACATGTCTGTCATCCACCCTTGAAAGAATCTAGTTCTATCCATCCTCAGGGCCTCTGCAGTTGCTGTTCCCTCAATTTGGAAAGGTCTTCCTCTAGATATCCTCTCTGTCACTTTATTCAAAACTCTGTTTAAATATCAATTTGTCAGAGAGGCATGCCTGCACCATTCATCCGAAAATAGCACATTTCCCATGTCCTGTCACTCACAGTACCTTTTTCATGCTTTATTATTGTTTCTTGCACTTATGGGCATTTGGCATCATATTGTATATGTTTGTTTATTCACTTATTGTTTGTCTCCCCAATGTGAGCTCCATGAGGGCAGAGACTTTGTTCTTTTCACCCAGGCAGCCAAAGAGAACCCACCACATACTTCATGTTGCATCAGTAACCAATTCTGAGTGCAGGAGCCTCTCTGTCTTTTCCTCTTATGGCAGTGACAGCAGACAGGAAGTATGAGAAAAGACACCTATGTCCTTAAAGAATTTACTATGTTTAAGGTTGATCAATTTTGTAAATACCAGAGTGTGGATATATTCTGCATCTCTAATCCTTTATAATTATTTGTTTCCTTTCTAACCCTTACACTTCTTCTCCACCTCTCTCCTTCCTGGTTTTTACCATTAGAGACATTTTCTGTTGGTTCAACAAGAAAGATTTTCAAAACATATTTAACTATCTACTCTAAAGAACCACATTCTTTATTTCCTTAATGGATGATTTTAATGATTTCAGATGATTAACCCCTACATTGTAAATTGCTCTTTTCCTCAACCATTTCCTCCAGCTTCTCTGAAAAGAGAACACCAAGCAGCCCAGCCTACGGTAACTTGGCTGATTTGCCCATATCTCAAGGTCAGTCTTCTGAGGAGCAGCCCTTATGTTGAATTTTCTTTCCTTCATTGTTGGACGTCCTGCAAGATGCAGAGCCAAGTTAGAAAGAGAAGAAAAACGTTAACATCAAATTTAAAAACCATAGGAAAAACAATAGTCCAGTTACCCTGTGTACTCTCCCTATCATAGACTCGATCCCGTCATGGTGTGCGGTTCCAGTAACACATTTACGGAGTATATTAGTTAGGATATAGTTTCTGTACCTTGGGACAAAAATCCAAAGTAATGGTGATATTCACAAGAGAGAAGTTATTTTGCTTTTTCCTAAAGGAATAAGATTCTGAGGCAGCTGGGAGCCATAGATCTCTCAAGAGCCAGGGCCCCTGTTATCTGACCTTCTCCAACACATCTTTTTTTTTTTTTTAAGATTTTATTTATTTATTTGACAGAGAGCGAGAACAGGAACACAAGCAGGGGGAGTGGAAGAGGGAGAAGCAGGCTTCCTGCCGAACAGGGAGCCCGATGTGGGACTCGATCCCAGGACCCTGGGATCATGACCTGAGCCGAAGGCAGATGCTTAACGACTGAGCCACCCAGGGGCCCTCTCCAACACATCTTTAACAATTCCAGGGATTTGTCTCTGTCTACAAAGCTTCATCTACATTCCAGCCAGCAAGAAAGAGAAAACAGAAATGAAAGGATTCACCGATGTCCTTTAAGAGCACAGACAAGATGTTGGACATGTCATTTCTGCTCCCACCTCATTTGACAGAACTCAGTCACTTGAACACATGTAGGCACAAGAAAGGCTTTGGCACATGGTGTTTCTTCTTGGAAGCCACATGAACATCTAAGTGTGAGAGCTGCTCTTGCTCCAGAAATTGAGAATGGTTATGGGCATACAAGAACAGTTCTGTCATGGGAAGAGGATGGGCTTTTTCCAGAGTCTGCAGTGCCATCCCTTAATAAGGAGCTGGCAGTGGATTATTACAACCAACTGGTCATTTAAGTAGAATCATTACCAACTGTTCTTCAGGTTTATAGTTCCAGAAATATATGGGTATAGATTTATGCCAAACAGACTCTCAAAAGTTTGATATATAAATCAGATAAAGAATGTAAGTTAGACTGAGAAAAATAACTATTGATTGGCACGGCAGTTTGTGTTGTGATCATCCAGGAAGCTCGTAGAAAAGCCAAAGGATAATTGGGACAATGCTGGCTGAGTATAAAGAACAAAAGGGACCAGCTAGTCCTCACATTCAGTAGTTCATCAAAAAAGAAGAAATTCAGGTGACTTCCTGGAAGCTCTTATGATACATCATCTTAGAACTGGGGAAGTATATAAAGATCACTTGATTCAGTCTGCCATTTTTAGAAATTAGGAACAGAAGTTCAAAGTGGGGAAATGACCTGCTGAAAAAAATCTCGTAGCTCATTAGAGGCAGAACCAGGGCAAAACCAAAACAAACCAAAGTAAAACAAATCTCATTTCCAATACAAGCAAGCATTTTTTCCAGTTTAATTTACACTAAATTTCATTCATTGTTTCATTTATTTAGCCATTCATTAAGCAAGCTTAAACACTAAAAAAAAATATTTAAGTAGAGAAAAATACAACCCTACAATTACCACTAGGATTAAGAAGTAGAGCGCCACCAGCCCCTCAGAGGTCTTCCTAATGCTCCTTCCATTCATTGCTCCTCACCCAGAAGTAGCCACTGTCCTTATATATATTACCATAGTTTGCCTGTTTTTACTTATTTTTATTTTTTTTAAAGATTTTATTTATTTATTTATTAGAGAGAGCACAGCCAGGGAGAGGGGCACAGGGAGAGGAAGAAACAGGCTGGGAACCCAATGTGGCTTGATCCCAAGACCCTGAGATCATGACCTGAGCCAAAGGCAGACACTTAACCGACTGCCCCTAGTTTACCTGTTTTTTAAATGTAGTAATATATACTCTTCTGTTCAACATCATGTTAGTGAGATTTATCTGTATTATTATTGCACGCAAGCATAATTCACTGACTTTTATTATTGTAGAGGACACCACCATATGAATGCAGCACAAATTATTTATCCACTCTACTGCTGATGGTGGTTGGAGTTGTTCCAGCTCTCTGTTGCTATTAATATTCTTGTACATACCTCTTCTTACACCTATATTTGCATTTCTAGGGGCTTATCCCTGTGTGGAATTGCTGGGTCACAGTTTATATTTCCAAACTTAGTAGAAACTGAAATCATCCAAAGGACTTGTATCAATTTAAATGCCCACCAGTACAGTATGAGAGTTCTGGGGGCTTCACAGCCTCACCAACACTTGGTGTAGTCAGTCTCTCTCCTTCTATCTTGTGGTTGCTGTGTCGTATAATAAAGAAATAAAGAGAACTTCCTCAACTTCAAAGAGTTTCTACTAAAAGCCTACAGCAAACATTATATTTAAGTTTGAAATTGTAGAAGCTCTTCTGTTAAAGTACTTGTTAACATTTTTTCTATTTAATCTTAATACTGGATGTTCTAGTCAGTGTGGTAAAACAAAATGAAATAAAATAAATCAGAGTATTTAAGAAAGTTAGGAAAAGTAATGAAAGAGGATCAGTGCTACTGGCTATTAACATCACAATATAGGGCTCTAATAATTTATATAGCATAGACCTGAAGCATTAAAAGGCACAGACGGATGGAAAATAATATAAAATTAAGAAATAAAGGCGCCTAGTGGCTCAGTGGGTTAAGCAACCGACTCTTTTTTTTTTTCAGTCTTTTTTTTATTATTATGTTATGCTAATCACCATACATTACATCATTAGTTTTCGATGTAGTGTTCCATGATTCATTGTTTGTGCATAACACCCAGTGCTCCATGCAGAACGTGCCCTCTTTGATACCCATCAGCAGGCTAACCCATCCTCCCACCCCCCTCCCCTCTAGAACCCTCAGTTTGTTTCTCAGAGTCCATCGTCTCTCATGGTTCATCTCCCCCTCCAATTCTTGATTTCGGCTCAGGTCATGATCTCAGGGTCATGAGATCAAGACCCCCTGTTGGGCTCAGTGCTCAGCAAGGAGTCTGAAGGAGATTTTCTCTCCCTCCACCCTCCTCCCCTCTCTAAAATAAATAAAAAAATAAAATCTTAAAAAATAAGAGAGAGAGAGGGGCTCAAACTCATCCACGTTTAGGGAAATGCAAAAGAAAACAACCATGAGATATCACTTTGCCACTGCCAGAGTGGGAAATTTAGAAAGTTGGATAATGCCAAGTGTTGGTGGAAAGTGTGGATCTAGGAACTTGCGTGCTCTGCTAGAGAGTACAGACCAGAGCAATCACTCTGGGAAACAACCAAACAGTGCTTTAGTCCAGTGAGACAGATGTCTGCCTTGAGACCCAGCAGTGTCTCTCTGAGTGTGTATCTCCCACAGATCCATGAGGGGTGTGAACAGGGAAGTTCCTCCCCACACTGTTGTTGTGGTACAGAACTAGAGACAGCTTAGGGGAGTCTACTAGTTAGTAACTAGAGAAGTATAATAGAATAATGCACAGAACAGAATGTCATGCAGCACTCAGGAGTCACAGACTAGATCTACACAGAACAATATGGATAGATCTTAAAAAAAGCATTGGCTGAAGAAAGTAAGACACCATATGAGGTGGATCACACAATGTCATTTGTGTGTATTTAACATATGTGCATACAAAATAAAAATGCATGCTTTGGGGCGCCCTGGGTGGCTCAGTTGGTTAAGCGACTGCCTTCAGCTCAGGTCATGATCCTGGAGTCCCAGGATCGAGTCCCACATCAGGCTCCCAGCTCAGCAGGGAGTCTGCTTCTCCCTCTGACCCTCTCCCCTCTCATGCTCTCTCTCTCTCTCAAATAAATAAAATCTTAAAAAAATGCATGCTTATATAACCACACGCAAATAAAGGAATATATATCAAGCATATTAGATTGGTCTCCTATGGTGAGAGAAGGGGTAAAAAGGATGAAGATGGAAATAAAAGGAAATTAATCAATCAGTAAAGAATGGGAAGTTCCATGGATCAGTGACGATGATGTTCCATGAACATAGGCATATGATACAGTCATCCTCCATAGCTGAGCACTCTTAATTATTATGTCCTTTAGTGAAATTGTGTGTGTGTGTGTGTGTATATGTATATATATGTGTGTGTGTGTGTGTATCCTGAAATTGTTCATATCCATTTACCTAATAAGTCCTTCTCCAGAAATATATATATATATATATATTTTAAAAGATTTTATTTATTTGACAGAGAGAGACACAGCGAGAGAGGGAACACAAGCAGGGCGAGTGGGAGAGGGAGAAGCAGGCTTCCCGCGGAGCAGGGAGCCCGATGCGGGGCTCGATCCCAGGACCCCGGGATCATGACCTGAGCCGAAGGCAGATGCCCAACGACTGAGCCACCCAGGCGCCCCTCCAGAAATATATTTTAAGAAATAACTGAAAATATAGAAAACATGTCTACCCAAAGATGTTCATTGCAACATGATTTTTCAGTACTAAACAGTATAAACAATGTAAATATTAACAATAAAGATAATGATTAAATAAACCACGGCATATTCATTTAACATAAGACTTTCCAAGCATTAAACTGATGTTTACATGGAGTTCGTATTGACATTGGTGATGCTTATAGCATACCAAGAAGTAAAATATGTGATATAAAATTTGATTGATATAAATGCAGCTAAAATGGAGACACGCATTGAAATATTATCAGAAGAAAATACATGTAAGTGAATAGTAGCTTTATATGAGTGGTAGGACTACAGACGATGTTTTTCTTTTTTCCTGCATTTTTCAAATGTAATTTAATGAATAGTTATTACTTTCAAAAATGTAAGACAAATTATACCAAAAAAAGAACAAGCATTGTTCCCAGTTTAAATGCAAATTTCCTAAGAAATATGAGCAATTATGAGCTGTCAGTACTTTTCCTGAGCACAAGGAAACAACAAATTATGAGGCCACCTGAGCTCCTGGAGCTAGGGAACAGTTCTGGTTTCTTTAAAGTGAATCACAGATGTTAAACTGGATGTTTTGACTAAGTCACAGCTAGAAAAGAGGTTCGATGCTCTAGTGGAGAACTAGAAAAAAATCCACTGTAGATGGTGGAGAACTTGTTTAGATAACTCTAAACCCCACACCAAGGAAGTACTGAGAGAGAGGATCTTTGAGAGGATTCTGGTGGACTATAAGTACCCCCCCACCCACCGACACCAAGAAGTGGGGTGAAGCAATCCTGCCTTCCCTCAAGCCTAGCAAGAAGGGCTTCAGGGAACCATTGGAGAGCTCCATGTGCGGGGCAGTTAGGATTCCTTCCCAGGACTGGCCCACTTCCAGGGTTTGTACAGAATAAGGACACTTGAATGTCTTCCTAGCACCAGATCTCGCATACATTTCCTGATCTCTTTACCAGCCTTTCTCCACCTTCCTCTCCACATACACCATCCTATCCACATATACCCGTGGCTCCCTACACACACACACACACACACACACACACTCTCTCTCTCTCTCTCTCTCTCTCTCTCCAAAGGAATTGGGATCTATAGTTATCAAGGAAGAAAAAAGAGGAGACAGGGCAGGCTGTCTACAGCTGTTCCCATTTGGGAGAGGCAAGGGCTGTCACTTGTAATAAAGTTGGATATTGGCTCTTTCAAGGGTCTGGGTTTTCCAAGTACCAACTGAGACTTTGGTTTGAGTTTAGC
Source organism: Neomonachus schauinslandi (assembly GCF_002201575.2). Classification (NCBI taxonomy): domain Eukaryota; kingdom Metazoa; phylum Chordata; class Mammalia; order Carnivora; family Phocidae; genus Neomonachus; species Neomonachus schauinslandi. The sequence continues at coordinate 10,841,180 of NC_058412.1, read as the reverse complement.
ATAACAGTAGGACTTTCTGTTACCTAAGAGAGAAGAGAAAAGTTCAGGGACTTGCCTCACTTTATCCAGTGACAGGGGAGAAACTACCCTTCATGAGTATACATAGGATTAAAAAAAAGATGCTTTTGATTTTATTACTTGATGCCAATTACACTTCCTTTCTCCACCTTTCTCCATCTTTTGAAATACACAATGTGTATTTCACTGACAGTTTGGCAGTTTGGCAGATGGCTTTCTTGGGTGTGAATACTGGAAGCAGCTGGGTGGAAGCTACTTGGAAGGCTGTGGAGCGAGATCCAATTGCAGTGGTTCTCAAAGTGGGGCCCTGGACTCTGTGGGGTCCATAAGACCCTTGCAGTGGATGTACAAGGTCAATAATCCTAAGATTTTGGCTTTTCTACTCTAATTCTTTCATGAATGTTTGGCAGAGTTCTGCAGAGCTTACCTGATGTGTGCAGGAACAGATTGAATGCAAAAGCAAACATGAGAATCCAGTTTTCTGCTATTTAGCTAGACATTAAAGAAATTTGCAAAAATGTAAAACAATACTGTTCTTCTCGCTTTTCTTTTTGGAAAACAGTTATTTTTATTAAAATTATTGTTTATGTAACATGTAATGTGTTTATTATTGGTATTTTAAATACATAAATATTTTTTCTGTCATTGTTAATTCTATCGTGGCAAATATTGATAGGCATAACTTACATCAACAAAAGCTGTAGTGGGATCCCCAGTAATTTACGGGAACCAAAGACTGTTGAAATGTTGAAAACCACTGTGCTAATGAACTAGGCAGGTATTCTAAAGGAGAAAGTCTAAGAAACAGATGCCTCTACAGATCGAGAGATACAATATGTATAAAAGTTTCCTCTTAACTTTTAAAAATCTGAGTAAACACCCAAATGAAAACATACTTTTATAATAGTCATTTGTGTAAGATGCCCATCCAATATGCACTGGAGGCAAACCATGTAACAGAGTTTTCTGTTCCAAGGTTAGAGAAGTTAACTTTACGTTTTGGGCCCATTGGAAGCAGGGAATGCAAGTAAGAGTGGAAGGGTTCTCCGTGAAGGGGACATAATACCTGGAGAACTCTCTGGCCACAGAAACACAAGCACAGTTCATTTTTATAGGGTTCCAGTGCAGCTCAGATGCAATTACTGAGTTAACATGTTGGGAGGGGTATTTGTCCTTCCCCTAATGGAGTAGTTCCTGCTCTCATTTAAAAAACACCCATTTGCCTCGTCCTCAGAGCACCTCTATTTGGATGAAATTTCAGCAGCTCTTTGATTTTTATCAAAATGGTTTTGAACAATTCTTACCTCCTTGAAATTCTGCTAAGGAGAATAGAAAGTAAAAAAGACAAGATCCGAAGATTTACCATCTAAAAATGGAGACAAAGTGAACCTATTCAAGAATTAGGAAAGAACCTATTCAAGAATAAGGAAACCTGTAATCTCAATGGTAAAAGAAAATCCACTTAATAACTTAGATTCATCCGATTCAACTGACTGCCTTTTATTTACAAAGCACTGTGGGGTGGAAATTTTTACCACCATTAACAGTTTTAACTTCATCCTAACCCTGTGAGTGAGTGTTCATGATCTTTTCAAAGGCAAAAGGATGGGAGCCCAGGGCAGTGATTTGCCCAAGATCCCACAGCCAGAAAGTGAGGAGTCAGATTTGTAGCCATGTGGTTTTCAAAATCCAGCATCCTTTCCATTATGCTGTCCTCTGCTAGATGATTTACATAATTTTATTTATTCTGCTCTATTTTAATCTCTAGTGAGTTCATAGTTCATGAGGAATAGCTAATCTCATTCAGAGATGGAAATGCCATCAGTTGAGTCATAAGTACTCTTTCATGAGACTGGCCATGGGTAAACATTGATTCACTGCAGCATCTCATGGTACTGCTCTCCTAGATAAGTTAAACAGGCCTCTTTATATGTATAAATATGTCCTACAGCCAGATCTGTGCAGGGCCTGACTTATGCCATTGCCCTGCTGTTAGAACTGGCCAGCCACTAAAACAGGCATTATTTTGTACAACTGTAGCAGGCTGTTGCCAGAAAAATCTAATTGAGATCTTGTATACATTTTTTTAATCCAGAATTTTAGACTTCTTTAAGGAATGAGAGGCAGAGTATGTATTGATTATTTTTTCCTTCCATTTATTTTGGAGAGATATTTCCTCCCAATACTATAAGCAGCATAATACTTATTGTCCAATAAATGACTCTGAGGACTGCCTTGGACCCCTGGTGATAGAGGCCCCTTAAATGTTAGCTAACAGGTGCATCTCTGTTTCTGAAGTTCAGGATGAAAAACAGAAGAACCTCAACATCGAAGTTTAATTCCATTTTGACTTTGAGACAGGCATTTGAGAATTTCATTCCAGGAGACAGACTATCAAGTCTAGGTGATTAGTGTATGTGTTAAACAGTTGGTCCAGAGTTGGATTGTGTTTGTGTTTTTGAATACCCTAATACCTACTTCTCTTAGGCACATAATTTTGGAAAATTAAGAGTTCTTCTTTTGTTCAGCTGCTGCTACCAGAGGCATAATATAAATACTCCCACATGTTAACTGGAAACATTAAGTGGGGTTTCCCTATGAGAAAACGATGGAAGGAGACATTTGACTATTCCAGGAAAATCTTGTGAGAGACAGAGAAGCATACCGGCTTCAGATCAGAACACCTGAATTAAAGGGCTGGTTCTACTAAATGCAAGAGATATCACGTTGAGCTAGGTATTTACCCCTGTCAAGCCTCCGTGTCCCCATTTGTACAAAAGGGGCAGTGAGATCTGACTGACACAGGTTAGTTATAAGAATGACAATTGACTACGTAGGCTGCTCATCTCTCAGTAAATGTCAATAGTTATTCTTCTGATGATGTGGACTTATTTGCCTCCTTAGATTATTTCATCACTGTAGACAAATCTAATATTCAGGACACTATTGTAGGGAATAAAATAGTTTGCAAAGGAAATAAAATCACCCTGGCCCTATAAGGTTGGAGACTTAGGATATTCTGTTAGTATTTGTTACTTAAAATTACTCTAATGGATGGATTCTTCTGCTAAGCAGCCTATATTAAATTCCACATGTAATCCTATTGGAAGAACAGAACTACAACATCAGCAGTACTCCTTGAGGGTTCTTGTCAATTTGACAGATTTGACAGGCAGGGAAATTTAATTTATTAAAATATTCTGTCTAGCATTTTTAAAAGACAAGGGGTTTTTATACCATAAATGAGCTGTTTTCACAGCCTTATTAAAATAAATGCATAAAGTCAGCTGTTTTTCTTTCGAATTCATTAACATGAGATTCAAGACATAAAGGAGTGCACTCTAGTCACTGACACATATACACCTGACATTTTGACTATTTCTCGGTCTGCATATACTCTGGGATTCCTCCTTTTTTAAGCAAATGAGAATTCCACATGAGAAGGAAAAATTTGCTTATATTATATGCCAAATTTCATGGAGATGTTTATTAAGATTATTAGAAGAATTTAGAAAGCCAATGCTTTGCAACCAAAGGCCACTGGAAACACCTGAGTGAATTTGGGGTGTCCTTAAACAAGAGGCTTAGATTTGTTTTTCTTCAAAGAAATTCTGTTATTTGCATTGAAGGAATGTTGTCAAAGTTAATAGATTTCCTGTTTTCGTCAAAGGGCCATTTTAAAATTAAACACAATGCACTTTGAAATTGAAATGTTTGTATAGACTGTGAGGCAGTATCAGTTCTCAAAGTTGTCAGTTTCCTCTCAGCCATATTTCCACCTCCACTACTAATTCTACCTGGCAAAATGGTCTTCATCTTGACACATTTTGTACACTGCCATCTGAGCAGTGTTCCCGCGGCTTCTGACATTTTGATTGTTTTTTCTCTACAACTTACCTTGCCCCTCAGAACTGACCTATATCCTGCCCTCCTGTCTGTGACCTTGACCTCTCTCCTTGAGTGAGATCACCTTCGCAGGTGGCCTAAGATCATCACTGTGCTGGGGCCAGCCCCACTCCAAGAAGTCCCTAACTTGCACAGGTTTTCACTAGAGAATTTGTCCTAACACTGTGAGCTAAATCTTAGGCAACCAGTCCACCTATCAATCAGAAATCTTGCCTGCAAAGATGCACTGGGAGGTGAATTAATTGGTAAATTAAATGCTAATAACCTGCCAATCTCAGTAGTTCCACAGCAAAATGGCTTTGATTCAATATATTTAAATCTCACATGTACAGAATTTACTCTAAAAATAGCATTTTACATAAAAATGACAAAAGATAGTCCATTAGATTTAAATAACATGCAAAATTGTCTATTTTCTCATGTTAATAAAGATTCAACAAAAATGTGTAGTTGTCTTAAAAACATCATTCAGATCTTCTATGCCCATGACTCCCTTCTTGAAGTTGACGTCTCCTGCCAAATGCTTCTTCCTTTGACCGTCTATAGTATATTTTTTAACTGTACCTTGGCAATGACCAACATTCCAGACTGTAGTGAACTGTGGCTAATAGTGCACCTCTCTCCTTTACCTGATGGAGTTCTTGAAGTATAGACCATGTTTTGTATCCACATGACATAAAACAAAGGCTTGCCTTTAACAGGGACCCAACAAATGTTTAGGGAGTTGATCTCCCATGAGAACATTAATTTTAAAAAAAGCACTTACTGTTTCTATAGCAGGATTGCTGCCTTTTAATTAAGTTAACTGAATCAAATTAAGTCCACTGAATCAAATTAAGTCAGCATTGGTTGCGCATCTAATATGACCAGATACTAGCTACTAAGAAACCAAAGATCAAAATGCCAAGATCCCTACCTCAAGATTAAAACCCAATTCATCAGGCAATCTGGTTCCCATTAACTTAAATAAATTGTGTTTGACATAGTTTAGGGGCTGAAAATTGGAATATTAAGTGTGTAGAGTCAATGTTAAATGCTCAGATAAAGAGCTACAGGAGCTCAGTGAGAAAGGATTAATTTGGCTTATTGTCACTGAAGTAGAGGTATTGTAGGAGAAAGAGAGCCTTCTCAGAAGAGCTGACAAATGAACCGGGTCCTAAAGGATGAGGAGGATTTTGACATGTGGCTAAGGCGGGGAGAAGGATGTTCTATGCGGATGAAACAGCTTGAGCAAAGGCATATAATGCTATGGCTTTGGAGAAGGGTAAGTAGTTCAGTACAGAGGACTCATAGGGAGAATGTACTGTGAGGAGTCAGGGGATTGAGCTTCAGACAGTGGACGTAGGGGACAGAAGGGGCATAACTTGAATGATGCCATGCAGTCTGGATTTTATCTGGCAAGTTATGGAAAACCCTTAAAGGCTCTAAGGAAGTAACATGGGCAGAACAGATCTGGGCTGTCAAACCCTTATTTTGTTGGTAGAGAATGGGTAACTACCTCTGCCCCCATTTCCTTGTGTGGATCCTGTCTTATAAAATTATATGCAAATAAAGCATATGCACACAAGGGGCACTGATTTCTGAAATGAGGATGGTGAGGCTGCATAATGAAACATCTCGTCTGCTGTCTCCTCTAGAAATTGCTCTCCGGGCAAAAGCAGTTTTACCATAACCCATATTTACCTAGGTTTCTAATCCCATATTAGTAACATTTCATTCTTTTTTTTTTTTAAAGATTTTATTTATTTATTTATTAGAGAGAGAGAGAAACAGCATGAGAGGGGAGAGGGTCAGAGGGAGAAGCAGGGTCCCCACTGAGCCAGGAGCCCAATGCGGGACTCGATCCCAGGAACTTGGGATCAAGACGTGAGCTGAAGGCAGTCGCTTAACCAACTGAGCCACCCAGGCGCCCAGTAATATTTCATTCTAAAGAAGTACTCCATTCTTGAGTTTTGACACTTTTTTCTCAGCAGGATATTATGGTTTAAAATCTCAAAGTAACTTTTCTTAAGTACAAATAACCATAACCATGACCAAAAAACCAGATTAAACAATATTAAATGTCCAGAGGTGCTCAGATAATATTTTGCTGGAAAAACACAGGGTGCTCCTCCTAAGAGTTGTAGGGAAAATATCAAATATAGAAATATATATATTTTATAAGACATTAATGTAGGTACATTTTTAGTGCTCAATTGCACTTCAAATTATTTCCAATTATTCTAGCTGTTCAGCCACCCTGGGAGTCCAACTGTCATCAAAGGAGGCTGGTTTTCTTCTGCCCCCACTGCTGGAATGTCAGGCAAGGGGATTGTTTTCCTTCTACAGATGCCATAGGTATATTTGCTTATTAGTAAGATTGGGAAAGATTTTACTTTCCCAAAGGTGAAGAGGACTTGGATTTTTAGTAGACCTTCTCTGCCCTGGTGGAACATCTCTGGTCATTGAGGGCCCGTTGACTAAAGTAGCCTATATGGGAAATGTCTTGTCTCGTCCTTACTTCTTGCAAGTCAATCCCCAGCTGCCTTCTAAATTTGCAGCTCTCAGAGCTATCTCACCTAGATGGAAATTGAGTTACTAAGAAAAATATGCATTTCCAGCATAATGAAACTCATAAAGTTCATTCATGAAGAAATGCTTGCAGCAGTACGACCAGGGCAGACAAACCTTTCCAACTAGATATGGCTAATCTCCCATCATTGGTAGTGTAATATAGACGCCTCAAAATTCCAGCTTATTTTCTAAAAAGAAACTAATTTTATATAGTACAATTCTTAGGGAGAATCATGTAGATGTTGACAGATACTTTTAGCCCATTCTTACTGTGGTTTGGGCTCAGAGAGGAAACCATGTGCAGTATGTCCCATATACTTATGGAGAAGCCAACTCTTCTCCCTTCCCCACTTCTTCCATTCATTCAGCAGATTCTCACTGAGCATCTATTGCAAGTGCTAGACTTTGCAGGTGCAAAAATGAGTAAGTCACAGAGCCTTTCCCAGTAGAGCTCAGTCTAGAGAGAGACAGATGTAAACAATATTTATAGCAGAGGAGAATCTGGGGGAGGAGTAAACAATTCAGTGGGCACACACAGAAGAAAACTACTAAAACCATGCTGGGGGTAGCATGGCACTACTATGAAGGGTGAATGGATAAGGGTTTTCTACTCAGGAATCAAGAAGGGCAATCAAGTAAAGCAGACAATGTAGAAAGTCATGGAAGCATGAATGAAAATGATGTGTTCTGCATACTGTTTTGTGTGGCCTTAGTATAAGCTGGTGGTAGACAGGGGCCAGACCGTGGAGGACCCTGATTGCCTCATAAGGAGCTTAACCTTTATCTCATCAGCATGGGTGTATATTTAAAAAGATCACTATGGCCACACATGTTTGGATTGAGGCACCAGAAGGATAGAGACAGGAGAGGAGCTATGGAAGATCCGGGTATAACGTGAGGACCTGGAATGGGATAAGTAACAGGTGAGATTAAAAACAGTGATGTAGAGTATTTCTAATTGTATCTGGGAAAGCATTCATCATACACTCAGATAAAGGATGGCATGTCCTATAAAATATAATCAAAAGAGTATAAGAATAGACACACAAACACCCATCCCTATCCACACAAACATACAACCAATGATTGGGGTGCATGTGAACTCTTCCCTCTAAAGCTTCTCCTGGATTATGTGCTTGTTCCTGGACCTGAGTCTGGTTTTGGCTTAGAATACACATGAGCAATCTGAGAATACACTTCTATGCTGTGGGTAGGGGACGCATCCTTAATTTGTCCGTTTTAAAAAATCAGAGGTCTCTGGCTTCTTAGAGATGTAAGGTCTGCCCTGAGTAGGGTAGCCAGGTAATGTCCTGGACATGCAGTTACATTTGAATTTCAAATAAAAAGATCATTTTTAGTGTAAGTATGGCCCAAATATTGCATGGGATACACATACACTAAAATGATTATTCCTTGTTTATGTGAAATTGAAATGTAATTGATTGGCCTGTATTTTTATTTGCCAAATTGGGCAACCCTACCCTTGAGTCTTGCCTTTCTCTGGCTCAGAATCTCGGCAGACAATTCCACTGAAAAGCATAAGGCAGGACAAAACAAAGCATGTGCCGAATTGCTGGGAGATGTTTACAAAATCATTGTCAGCACAATCCCCCCCAGATTTGCTCATTCCCCAGGAGAATCTGAAAACAAGGGGTTTGGCAGTGAACAAAGAGCTGGCATGCCACAGAACTGTTGGAGGGGAAAATGATTGAATTTAGAATAATAATGTATTTGTTAAAGCAAATATCAGTATACTCGTAACAGAGAAGCCCTCAGGTTTCCCATTATGGCATGAACAGAACATTCATTAACGTCTCTATCATAGATTGATGGCAAGAATTTTCTTGGAAAGCACATCAGAAGTAGCCTTATATGATCTTCTTCTATTTTTTTGGAACACTGAATATAGTTCAGATTAACTTTTGAGGCATTTATTTTGTGCTTGAAATTTAGGACATGGGCTCTATTCACACCTAATATTTTATAGGCATCTCCCCTTTGGACAAAATTAAGTTCAGAACTCACGTTCACATAAAAAAGTAATTGGATTGTAAAAGCCAATGGGCATAGCCATTATTTGGATATTTTCATATATAAATGAATGTTTATTTAGAAAAACACCCATGACCAAACTCCATCAAATCTAATTTTCCCAGAGAGTTAAGCTCATATTCTGGTAGGTTTTCCCCTACATAACTGAAGAAAATTCTTAGCAAGAGCTTTAATAATAAAGCTTCTTTCTGAAGGAATAATATTGTGATTTCATGCGAGAAAAACCTGCCCTTGACGTAAATGAGAGATGAAGTTGTGAGAAGGGCTAGTCAGAGTTATTCGTTCACTTTCCCCTTTCTGGCCAAATGACAAGAGACCATTTTATCTTTGGATTCTTTGATAGTTTTTTGTTTTTCTATTAGCAAACAGAATATTCAGAAAAGCTTTTTACCTGGTATCAGTCTTCAGCCTCATAAATTACACTTTTATGGGTCTTCTGAGGTAGGAAAAGCCTGCCAATTTCAATTAGAGAAATTTAGGTTCGCTTGTAGAGAAGCCAAGTGGTGGGATTTCTGGCTTTCCCGGTGATCAGGTATAACCGAGAACACCTGAGGTAGAGAGTTGCCTTAGCCTTATATTTACTGAGCATCCATTGTGTGCCTTGCATTGTCAAACAGAGATTGACTGTACCCCACAGCAGGGGGGTCCGTTCATTGGGGTGCTGTCAATGAATGCAATAATCACAAACTCACCCCCAGCAACAAAGGCAGAGAAGACTGTTTTTCCTTTTCCCCAACATATTCAAATATCTAAATCTCTTATATTGCAAGTTCAAATGAGGTCAACATATAACACGGGAGTGATGAAATCACAGAGGTTTTATAAATTATTAAATGGTTGGAAAATAAGATCTCGGCTTTCCTGGCTCCGGTTAGAGAACAGGTGTCCCCCGTTGAAAAGCTCATTCGTTTATTTTATCACGTTCTAACTTTCCCACTTCTTCTTGCATCTTATTTTATAATTACTTCCTCATCTTCACAGCTTTCCTTTGAAACTTAGGTCTTTTTAGTTAGAGAAACAAGGAACATATCCTTCTAAAATTGAGACTGTAACTGCAACTCCTACATTTTGTTTATGCTCAGTTTAAGGCACGGCTGCCTTGCCAGGGGGTTGTTCACTAGCTGTTAGGACCCCGAGAGTGTCTCCTGTTTTAGAAGTCTCAAGTCACTCTCCATTTTGTTCTAAATAGTCCGTATATGCGTGCACATCTATATGTCTCTGAATGAAAACATAATTACCAGCTATAGGTAGGAATGTATATGTGGACATAGGTATACATGTATATATATATGTGTAAATGTGTATATGTAAATGTATGTTTACATAAATGTACATATGTATATGTGTAAATGTGTACATATGTGTATGTATATATAAAATTCTGCCAATAGCTCGTATCTGTCAACAAAGTTGAGTGTGAGACAACCATTTTCTAAAAACAGTTCTTAATGTTTCAAGAAAAAGCCTGGACTTTTCACCTGTAGACCCTTTATGCATGTGGCAAATCATCTCTGAAAGCCAAACCTAACAAGATTCTCTTCATCTGTTTAAAAACGAAAAAGCAGAAAGCTTTGAGGGTATGTATATAGATAGAAGGAAATAGGGTTGCTCTACTATGTTTGTGTAGTTAGTGTTAATTTCACTGAAATTTCACCGTGCTCCATTTATTAGATAACTAAGACATTGAACTTTGAGAGATGTTGAAAGCACAAGTGAAGCATTAAGTAATCAATCAATAAGGTATAGTGTTTGAAGACTGTTAGGATATACTGATTATTCAGATACTTCATTTTGTAAACACCAATAGATAGCATGCTTTTCTGAAAAAAAGAATCCTTATTCAAACAAAAGTGTTCACCATAGAAACATGACACAAAGAGGAAGATAAACATCAATTTTTTTTTTAAAAGATAGTAAAATCAGAGTACCTGGGTGGCTCAGTTGGTTAAGCAGCTGACTCTTGATTTTGGCTCAGGTCATGATCTCAGGGTTGTGAGATGGAGCCCCGCGTTGTGCTCCATGCTTGGTGTGGAATAGGATTCTCTCTCCCTCTCCCTCTGCCCTCTTCACCTCCCACTCCTGCTGTGCTCTCTCTCTCCCCCACCTCTTAAAAAAAAGGTAGTAAAATCATGAAAGATCATTGGACTTTCAGCTGCTTCTGGTTTTTTTTTTTTTTTTAAGATTTTTATTTATTTGTCAGAGAGAGAAACAGCAAGAGAGGGAACACAAGCAGGGGGGGTGGGAGAGGGAGAAGCAGGCCTCCCGCGGAGCAGGGAGCCTGATGTGGGGCTCGATCCCAGGACCCTGGGATCATGACCTGAGCCGAAGGCAGATGCCTAACGACTGAGCCACCCAGGCGCTCCTGCTTCTGTTTGTTCTAATATGGTACAAGTGTTAATAAGTGAAAAGTATGAAGTCTTTTCATAAAATGCGGTCATTACAGGGATTTAAAATTTTAAATACTGAGGAAGTTTATATATATGTATCTATTTGGCTCGTGGATATACTTTAAATTTTTAAAAAATAAATATATATGTCATTTCTACAGGATTGTTTTTTAATGAAGTAATACATTTTGGGACCTGGTTTTGTTTAAAATATGTGCATCTCTCTCCTCCTCCCTAGCTGTTTTTTTTTTTTTTTTTTTAATAAAAAAATTTTTAGCAGAGAATTTTTTGGATTAAAATTTTTCTTTTTTTTTTTTTTTTTAGTACTTTACTTTCAGAGTCAGCCTCTGAAGGTGGAGAAAGAACGGACGCATAGGGTCTTTTCCTCTATACCACATAGCCCAAAGCCCTGACCTCCAGCTGATCCACACTCAGCATCACGAAAGGTCTTATGAAGCTCTGTTCTCTCGAGAAGTACCAAAACTAAAGTCCCGACCTCTATGAAAACGTTAGGAGGTTTCTGGTTTTAACTTTTAGAACTCTGATAAAATACGGAGATATTATATTCACTCAAAATAAAAATCAAGTCCGTCCATGCCATCTCCCAAGGGAACTTCCCCCTTTTTGGTTTCACTGACATTGCTAATAATGCCCTAAAAACACCCTTTTTCGGGATAAAGCTATCAGATAATATCTTGATAATATCCTCTTCCTGATGCACTATGATCTGAATTACTTTGCCATTGGCTGTAACTAACACGGACCAGGAATTCCCTTTGTTACGAGTGTTTTCCTGTTGTGAATTTGTAGAAGTCTTATCATCACCACAATCCTTAATAGACCAGTACAGGAATAAATGCTGCTTTGGCTGCCAAACTTTTTTTACCACCAGTCTAGTCTCAGCAAGTATAAAGCTGCTAAGCCAGCGCTGTTATAGTGACCCTCTCGGTAAGAGAAAAATCAGATTATGTGCCATCAGAGGAAATGAATGTTAGTATTAGGTGTGATCGACCGATTCATTTCTTTTGCTTAAGTCCCACCCTCTGAGTGACAGGTGGAGGACAAAATGTGAAGAAGGAGTCCTGCTGAGTAAGTGCTTAGGATGGTGTTTAATACAGCAGAGAGCCAAGGTACAGTAGGAGGGGACACAGTAGAGAATGTGGAGAGGGTAGATACAATAAAGTATTTCGGTTTATGATCTGCCATCTGCTATTTGAAAGAGGAGTTAAGTTAGGGAAATAAGTGACTTTCAGTTCTCCATACATGCAAAGGTAAGTTAGTTATTACAAAAGTTTTGCTGTCGTATGTGCTGAAAGAAAAGCATATGCATTTAAACATCTTTTAAAAAATAAATCACTCAATAGGCTTAAGAAAAATACTCTAGTTCATATTTCATTGATCTGACCTTTTGATTCAAGATCAGGGAATGAATCCAAGATGGAAACCAAAAAACAAAACAGAAATGAATCATTTCACCATGAAAAAGGCATTTCCAGTCTCAGTTAACCTCGACTAGTTTTTATTGCATTATTTTTGAAATGCCAAGAAACTGGCTTTGGCCATATCTGCCGTCCAACTAAATCACAGCTGTCAATATGCAATTGCTTGCAACAATTAGCTAAACACCATTATTGGACAAATCCCCTGGAAAGGGACATAGATGCTCTAGGTGTCTGATACTGAATCAAGTAACAGGCAGGGGCTGCAGCACAGGGAGAGAAGTTGGTACGTCCTTGCCCAAGGAAGGGGTTTCAAACAGCCTTTATTATTTTTTTTGAAAAAGACACGTTTGCCCTGATCCTACTACAAGTCCTTTCTGGTTTTCAGGAATGGATTGTGGGATTGGCTAAAGGGGGAGGGGGGAAGCCACCAATTCTGGATTCCTTTCTTAAGGACATCAAGGGGAGAGAAAGAAAAATAGAAATACAGATGTGAAATGGTAATGGTATACAACATGGAGAAATGAAACCTCACGGAACCTGCTAGCAATTTCCACCAAAGCAATAAAACCCCTTAACTGACAAGAAATTCAGTACAATATACACATTTAACAACTTCACCATTACTAGGGCTGCCGTTTCAAGCCAGAAAATTAACTGCAATATTCAAAAACAGAATTCTCATAAGATTTGAGAAAAATAGAGTGAAAAGGCATGTTAGCTAAGCTCTTAGCTAAGTCCACTCTTAATGGCCCCCAGTATTTAAACTATCATGGATTAAAGCCATGAAAATAAAAATTTCAATTTGAAATTTTATTAGCATGTTGCTAAAATGATCAATAAAAACATCAACACGATAGGCTTTGTTGACATAGTTGGAAACCTGCTCTCTCACTTTTAAAAACTTTATTTCCACTTCCCCACCTTCTAAGATTTCTATGTTAGGAAAAGCCAAACTAAATATCCTGGCTATGGTGCTGTAATAATGCTGGTTTCTGGAATGTTGCCATGTCTTCTGCCTCCAACCCTTTAAAAAATACTGTTTTTGAAATGCAGCCCAAGGAGGGAGCAATCTAGGGTTAGAACAACAAGCGACCTTCTCCACAAATTCAACTTCAAGTTCCCAGACACCAGGTGAACCTTCTCCCCGCCAGGGGCGGGGCCCGCGCTCCTCACCAAATTAGCTGCGCCATTTTCCTCTCGGGACCAGAAAGGCTTCCCTCCTGCCAGCGAGGGAGACTCACAGGCAAATGGGGCGGGGGGTGGCGTTCGCTTCCCTCGGTGGAAAGGACTAGAAGCAAACCCAAGAGCTTTGCCCGGAGCCTGGAATACAATGTCGGGAGACTTGGGGCTGGAGAGCTGGAAGAATGCCGGGCAGCCTCGAGATAACCCGGAGTCCCGAAGTGCTCCTTGTGGAATTATTCACAAGTGCCTAAGGGACAGGCTCGATTTCTTGGAAATCCTGAAATCTGGGGACACATTCATACAAGAGCTGAACTGTGCCCTGAAAAGATCATTTCTCACCTCCGACTGGTCTGTGTGTGCGCGTTTGGGGGCGGTGATGGTTCCCTTTACAGTAGGTCGGGTGACAGTTACGGACTAGTGACCCGCGGGGAAAGCCACGTCCCTGCTCCCCTCAGCCCTTTCTCCTTCCCCCGTTACAACTCAAGGGGAAAGCGCACGCTGGGTTTCCCAACACCGTCACCACACCGGGGGTCTCCGCCAGGCGCGCACAGCTGCCCTTTGGTCCCGGGGCCAGTTCCTGAGACTTCCTGCCACTTGCCGGAGGGGTGCGAGGGTGCAGCCTGGGCACTGGCCGCCGCAGGAGGGCGCTCGAAGGGGCGGGGGTCGTGGATCGCCGGCCGGGAGGCCCGGGTGCGGGGAAGGGAGCGGGGCGCGGGGAGACAGGAGGAGCGGGAGGCCCCCCACAAGGCTACTCCTTGTCGTCCACGAAGTCGGCGAGCTCCTGGAGCACTCGCAGGCGACCGCTGGCGTCGATGCGGCGCTTCTCGCGGATGAGGTCTTCCAGGCTGTGAAACCTGGCCGTGTGCACCTTGTTCTCGCCCAGGTGCACCTTGAGATAGTACTGCTGCTGCGGGGGCTGCGTGCCGGCCGGCACCTCCCCTCCCGCCTTGAACTCCCGCTTGCCAAAGCGGCACCAGGCGGCGAAGCTCTCCGAGTTCGTCCAGCAGATCTCCTCGCTCTTGAGGCCCAGGTGGCCGCAGGCGTTCTGCACCACCAGCTCGGCCACCAGCGGGCGGTAGCGGTACCAGCTATTCACCACCCGGCCCACGTTGGCCGCGCCCGCCTCGTACAGGCTGTCCTGGCGGATCTCGCCTTGGTGCAGGTGGATGATCTGCCCGCCACCCACGTAGACCGCCCAGTGCGGGGCGGGCGGCTCCGGCGCCGGCTGCAGCCACAGCAGCTCCAGCAGGTCGCCGGGTTCGCAGAGCGCGGGCAGCGCTGTGACAGCGTAGACGCTCAGGTCGGCGCCCTGAGGGCCGCCGCTCACTTTGGAGAAGATGCATTCCTGGCCCCGGAAGGCGGAGAACTGAGTTTCGTTGAGGACCAGCTGGTGCAGCAGGTGGTGGTGGTGGCGGCTGGGGCTCTCCGGGCAGGGAGTGCAGCCCGGAGGGGCCTTCACGCCAAACTTGTCGGGCTGGCCGCGTTCGTCCAGGTCCTCCTCTTCATCTGAGAAGAAGTAGGCGACCCCGACCCGCAGCTCGTCCTTCTCGATCCCCGACGGGTCCCCTGTGGGCAACTCGCTGTAGTTGAGGTGGGTGATGCGGTCCAGTTGGTTGCCCATCAATGACGCGGCGAAGCGAGGGCCAGGAGCGGGGATCTGCGGAAGCACAGACGAGAGGCAGAGACAACGATCAGAATCGGGCTGCTCCTCCCCAGGACGTGCAGCGCCCCTGGGATCTGCTCGCCCGCCTACGCGCCCGTATTGGAGTCACCCGTTCCGCCCCAGCGGCAGGACGGGTACGGAAGCCAGCAGTCCTTGGGGCGAGAGCAGACGCCACCACCACAGCCTCGGATCCCGTCTGGGAACCCGGTCCAACTCCCACAAGAGAAAAGGCAGGCGGTTGGAAGGCATGCGGGGTTCCAGTGGGGCGGACAGTACGGGTTGTGGCAGCGTGGGAGACGGACACCCCGAAAAGGACCGAAGGATAGCTTGAAAGGAAGAAGGGGCGCCTAAGGCCTCAGAGCTTGGAGCAAGCTGCGCTCACATTTGTCCCCACCCTCGCCAGCCTCTCAGTTTTGCGCTAGGTCGCACTCCTCCCCTGACAGCGCCTCGCACAATGACAATCAGACACATTCGCAGACACTCACTTGACACCAAGAAAATTTTGTTCACTTAAGAGTCCGGGCACTGACAAGCCGGCTGGTATATCGGTGTGACAATGTCACATATACACAATGACAAACCTTCGCGACGACACAGACCCCCACATTCGTACACAGTTCTAACCCCACGCTTGCACGCTCGCCAGTGCACGTACACCCACGCACCCGGGCACACCTGCCCACACAAGCAGGTGCACTCTGCCCCTTACTTCTCCTGCCTTCTCCATAGCAGAGCCAATCGGGCTACAGCAGGGCGAGGCCGTTCTGTCTAAAATAACCTAACAAAGAGAAAAGGAAAAGATGGGGGAAGCCAGTGCGGTGTCTGGGTGCGGGTGCGGGTGCGAGCTGTGTAGGAAGGTCCACTTTCAGCCAAAAGACCCCTTTCCCTCCTACCCGGCACAGGGTCCAAACAGTCGGACGAAGAAAAACCGTTTCCAAGGCAAAGAAAGCCGCCTCTCCGTACCCGTGATTTCCCTGCTCCCGAAACCCCAAACTCCTTTAAAGTCTCCTGGTCCCCATGGGTGCTGCGGAGGCGGCGATGGCGAGTGGGTCCTGGGCGGCGCGTGGGGTTGCGGCTCCGCTCTGCCCCGCGCGGAACGGTGCGGTGCGGTCCCCGGCGCGGGGACAGTGCGCCTGCCGGTCCGCGCTGGCTGGGTCGCCGGGTCCACCTGGGCAGTCCCGACTCTGTTCTGCTTTCCTACAACGGAGCCGAAGACTCTAAGTAGCCTCCGCAGCTGGTTCCAGGGCCCGCCCCGGGACGCGCTCATTGGCTGGGGCGGGTGCCCAAGGCCCCGTCAATCTCCGCGAGAGGGGGAGGGGAGCAGGGGCGGGTCTCCAGCGCGCGCTCCGCCCCGGCCCGCCCGGCCCCCGCGCACCAGAACGCGCACAGCCCCCGGGAGTGGAGGTGTGAGCACCCACGGAGAGCGCGCGAGGGGCGCGGCGCTTCTGCATGGCGCCGCTGCGAGCTTCCACCCTCGCCCTCCACCCGAGCAGCTTTTCCAAGCGGATCCTGATTGACAGCGGTCCGCCCGGGTTCTGTGTTCAGGGAGTATAGACTCCAGCGATGAAGCTGAGTCTGCGGGTGGAGAAGAACCCCAGTGTACCCAGGCACTGAGGACGGCCCGGGGCGGGGAGCGACATTGTCGGAGGCGGGCACCTGGACCCTGCTAGGCGCCCCGGGGGTCTCGGTTCCCGACGACCCTGAGCTGATTATCTGCCCACAGACTTTCCCTGCAGGCACCCATGCCTTTCACATTGTGCCTCCGACGTTCGCGTCATCTCTGATCCGTGTGAAACTGCTGACCCAGCACTGGCGCCCGGTTTAAAAGGAGCACCTTTGACAAACGCTACTGAAAAATCGGAGCCTTGGCCAGCCCTTTCCCTAATTGGGCCTATGAGTTGGGGTTGGGATTTTTTATGAAAGAGTGCATCACAAATGCCTACAGCCAAGCCCCAGAGCTGCCTTTGCTTAGGGATTTTTGTTCGGTTTTGTGGCAGAAGGGTGTCCAGCAGTAATTAACGACTGCATTTCCGGATGGAAAGTTAACGCATGAATGAGTTATGGATATTGGATGTTGAAAGAGGACTTTCCTACATACGGAATTCTAGATGAGTAGTTAGAAAAAGCTTATCACGCTAAGCCTTGAAGTGTTCTTAGACATCTGGTTCTACTCTCAAGAAGGCTCCTGAAGCTTTTTGGTGAAGCTTACTCTCGTTCCCCGGGGAGAATCGGGTGCTTCCTCTTTGTGGCCCCTTTGGCAGCAGGCACAAAGTCTTAGAGCTCTTACCCCTCCCCCCTTTTTTTTTGAGAATTACAAACCTGTGTTGACTTTCTTGCTCTTTACAAAGTGAGCCCCTGGAGGATTGGCGTGCTACATAACTTTGTATTGTGGATCTCCTTCACAATGCCGAGTGTACACCGGGTTCCATCAGCAATCATAAAGATGGAAAACAGCCTGACCACTTGTCAGTGGGGAGGCACTATACTAAGGTTTAAGTGAGTGATTTCATCCTCATGCCTCTGGAAAGGATTTTCTTATACCGCCCACTGCCACGGATGAGGAAGCTGGGCCCAAATCCCAATGCCAGCAATCTCTGGAGGGCCTACGGGACTCCAGAGCCAGTCTTTAACCTGACTCTACTGTTCATTGAGTTAATAAAATCTTGTTTCATGAAATGAGAAATGGTGTCCCAGAGAAGTTACCTGAGGACTGATGGCACATTATAAAAACCCTTATTATTATTTTTTTTGGTAGACAATTCTTAAGGATTGTCAAACTGCTTTCTGAAGGTTTCTATATCCCATAGCCTCCAAATGCAGTGATTTCTCAAAATTATATGCTTAGTAAGTATTGCTGGGAGAAATGGTTTTAAAATGACCATCTGCATACATTTGACATACGTAAATCTTTTCAGAAATTTGGCCATGGGCAAGTTACAAGAATACAAGTTACTATCCTTGGAACCAGCCACACATTGCGATGACTTTTTTATACTCTCTATAAATAATAAACAATTCGTTTTGTCCCTGAAGTCAGGGGAATTGAACAAGTGACTTCAGAAATCAGGAAGTGAGCCATTGGTCTGGTTGTAAACTGGATTTAGTGATCTCTGGGAGGGAGTATCTGGAGAGTTCAATACTGGTGTTTGAGACTGGCTCATTGAAAGTAGCTCTGTGCTTGGTATTGAAATACCTCTTCTCTCTCTCTCTCTCTCTCAATCTCCTATCCATCCCAAGATCAAATCTTGTACACACTGTATGCTGACTAACTGAACATAATAAATTTTTTTTTGAAAAAATCTTGTACACAAATATTTGTAGCATATTTGCTGGGATGCCGTGTTCTGTCTTATCTGACCTATCATAGACTGTTCCAGACTACAGAGGGAAGCAAGTTGTTCCTCTTTGCTTAGCATCCTAACATTCTAAGGGATAATGAACAAAAAAATATATTGTCGGGCTTCAAGATACCGTGTCAAAAGTTTAAAACATCAAGATGCAAGTTTTTGAATCTCCTTTCCACCCCCTCCCCCTGCCAGGGTAAGAAGCTCACAGCATTAGTGATCACAAGGGCAAGTAAATAGCCTGAGAGTCCACCTGGGAATATAAGGCAGAGAACACACTGACTAAGAGGTATGGAAAAGAAGGAGTTCAAGTAAAATATGACAAATGCATCTCCTCTTTGTAGGCTTTTGGCAATGACAAAGATAATAAAGTAAGAAGTAAGCCAGTCAACTCAATGGATTCCAATATCAGAAAACCTAACTTTTATTTTCATCACAAAATATTGTTTGGTAATTGTTTTGTTTGTTATTTGTCACCCCATCCTGCCTTTTTACACTGAAGAAATACAGTTTCCAAAAGAAAAATATAGTCCTCAAAAGCACAAATTCTGGAAGCCAAGTAATTTTGAATTTTCCTTCAACATTTTCCATCTGGGTAACTTAGAGTATGTTATGGAAACTTTCTGGGTGTCAGTTTCTTTATCTGTAAAATGTGATAAAATAGTATCTATCCCATTAATTTGTGTGAGACAGAGTGCCTGGCACATAGTGACCCGTTAATAAATGCTACCTATTATTAATGTTACTGGTGGAAGAGGGGAGGGTCCCATGTCCTACTTGTTATGACATATGTCCAGGTCTGTCTGTTTCTTGCCCCAGGGAAAAGCTAACCTAAGATGGAGTGTCCAAGGCTGTCCCCAGCCGGAGCGTGAGACTGCTTCTTTCGTGAGATGGCAAGAACCCTGTCTATCCTGAGACTAGTTTAACATCTAAAGCTCTGTATTGATTTCTGTGCGCAAGTCCTGGGGCTGATCACATCCTGTGTCCTGCAGTATTTTGAATTGTTTTTACATGAATGTTTTCTTGTGTGAGGAATGTGTACAGAAGAGCGGTGGCAGAGGAGTGATTAGGAGTCAGATATAGATAGATAGATAGATAGATAGATAGATAGATAGATAGATGATAGATAGATATAGATAGATGATAGATAGAGAGATAGAGAGATAGATATAGATAGATAGATGATAGATATAGATAGATAGATATAGATAGATAGATGATAGATGATAGATAGATGATAGATAGATATATAGATAGATGATAGATAGATGATAGAGAGATAGATATAGATAGA
>NC_058412.1:10712025-10821329 GCF_002201575.2 Neomonachus schauinslandi | reverse complement strand
GATGATAGATAGATGATAGAGAGATAGATATAGATAGATGATAGATACAGATAGATAGATGATAGATAGATATAGATAGATAGATGATAGAGAGATAGATATAGATAGATGATAGATATAGATAGATGATAGATAGATATAGATAGATAGATGATAGATAGATAGATGATAGATATAGATAGATGATAGAGAGATATAGATGATAGATAGATATAGATAGATAGATAGATAAATATAGATAGATGATAGATAGAGATAGATGATAGATGATAGATAGATGATAGATAGATAGATATAGATAGATGATAGATGATTGATAGATATAGATAGATGATAGAGAGATAGATAGATATAGATAGATAGATGATAGATAGATGATAGAGAGATAGATGATAGATGATAGAGAGATAGATGATAGATATAGATAGATGATAGATAGAGAGATAGAGAGAGAGATAGAGAGATATAGCATTTCCTATTGGTGCCATATGCTGTATCATCTTCCTTCTTCTCCTCTTGGTTCCTTTAGCACTACGTGAAAGACTTTTCCCCAAATTTTACTGACCATGTCCTTGGGTCAAACTGTCATCCTTTAAAATTGGTCCAAGAACAGAAAGAGTGTTTATTCTCTGACATCATTGCTTGCTAAAAATACTTTTTTCCCCATTTTTAATTGTATGTCCTACTTTAGCATTTAGCCTTTCATGAACTGTCCCTTTCCCGTCCTTGACTACCTTAGGCTCTCAACATACTCACCCTGATCTTGGCTAAAGAACACTCTGTACCTGTCTGGGGTAGAGACAGTACCATGGCCTCACCAAACCCATTTCCTTTTCTCTGGGCGCACAACTAAATTACATGCCCCTGCCTCACACGCAGATCAGTGAGCACCATCTGGCTGAGTCTGGCCAATGGAATGTGGGTGGAAGTTTAGTAAGCCACATCCAGGCTTGGCGCCTGAAAGTAAAACCACTACCATGATCTTCCGTGCACTTGTTTTATCCCATTTGGTCATTATGTGAAGGATCCGGGGTAGAACTCCAAGAATTTAAAAGATGGCGGAGCCACTAGATAAAAGGAGACAGGGCTTCCTGAATAACTAAGTAAAGCAGGAGATTTCTCCTCTCAAACAACCTGCATCAAACTGTGATGTGAGGGAGAAATAAATCTTACTGAGTTAAGCCACCAAAATTTTTATGACTACTTGTTAGTGTAGGAACCTATCCTGATAAGTATAATCTTCTTTATTTTAGAAATCTCTCAGAACAACAAATAGTCTATCCCTCTTCCCTTTTTCTCTTAGTGTCTGTTCTCACCATGAAGTTCTACTTTAGCATGTTTCAGCCATCACCCAGAGTTTAAGGAAATCAGCAATGGATGCATCTGTCTCTCTAGGTACCACCCCATATCTCCCTACTATTTTTTTCCTCTAAATTCACCTCCATGTGACTAACTTACCTGCCTTCTACTTTCTCTCTTGACCACAAAAATGGCAGGGTCACCTCCTTGAAGCTAGGACTAAAGAGAATCCAGCTTCCCCTTAACTCCTCATGCTCTAACTTTCTATTCCTTCTTATGGGCCCTCTTCTAAGTTGGGGTTCCACATTGTCACATTTTCCTAGTTCCTTCCTATAACTGGATATTCTTACCAAAGTTTTTTCAGTGGCTTCTTATCATTTTGCCTTTAAAGACTCCTAAATTTTCTCTGGACAAAACTTTCAGCATTTGTGGGTTTAATATGCTCTTGGATGTGGATTATACAAAGGTGGCTCAGTCCAGTAGTAATAATTTCTTCGTGTTCTTTTCAGACTTTAGGAGAGTACATGCCTTTTGCGTGGGGCCACTTTCATATGATAGTGATGGTAGAACTCTGGGTAGGTCTGGGTCAGTATTACACACATGCTGCGGCTTTTTCTGCTGTTCGGAATATCCTTCCCTGCCATCCTCATCTAATTTCTAATCAAAATGTATAACCCATTCAAGCATCAATCCCTCCCATGTGTCTGTCCCCTCGCCCATTCTAATGGAGACCATCCTTTATGCTCCCATTGTACCATGTTAATAAATGGTCATGAGATGTGGCAGATGTGTCAAAACACTTACCAGACTGAACTAGAATCATTGGTTGATCTTCTTTTCTTTCTTCCTTAATAGACTAAGAATTGTTTGAGGAAAAGCTCCAAATCTAGTTCAAATTTATAATCCCTTTGCTGAGCCTAGGGTTTGTGCAGAGTGAACACTCAGTAGATATGCCTTGCCTGACTCAGTGCATGCATGAGCCGTGGTCACCGTTTTATTGACTGAGCTGTCAGTGTTTGTTTCTGTTTCAGCTTTCACCCATCACAGTGCCCCAACACATTGCGCATGCTCTGGATTACTTGGTGTGTGAGAAGATTTATTACATAATAAGCAGTATCGGGTTTCCAAATGGTTCTCTGGTATCGTCAGGAGCCTGGTACGAGTACCGTTTCACAGGCTCTACCCCAGATTTAGTGCCACTTAATGTGAGGATGTGCTCTGGGAATCTGCATTTTAAACAGTCTCCCCAAGCATTCTAGATGCAGCGTAATCACTGGTCAAAGCTTCTCAAATATAAGAAATGATTCTTATTCTCTTGGGTACAGGGAAGCCCTAGAAGAGTAGGCACTTAATAAATACTTGGAATTAGATTCTCTAGACATTCTGTGGTTCGTCTCTAACAGAAGCAAGGCTCATTTTAGACTTGCATATACTAAACTAGTAAATGTATCCATTTGCATTCAAAGGTGTGTGAAGTCAAGTGGTTTTTAAAAAGTCTTACAGCTGTGTGGCAGAGCTGAACATTTCTCTCTCTTCTGTTGTTTAAACTCACATGCCCCAGCCCACTTTTCTTTTTTTTTTTTTAAGATTTTATTTATTATTTGAGAGAGAGAGCAAGGGAGAACACAAGAGCAGGGGGAGAGAGAAGCAGACTCCCCGCTGAGCAGGGAGCCAAATCCGCCTGGATCCCAGGATGCTGGGATCATGATCTGAGCCAAAGGCAGCTGCTTAACCGACTGAGCCACCCAGTCTCCTTGCCTTGCCTTGCCTTTCCCTCTTTCTTTCCTCTTTCTTTCTCTTTTACTTTTTCTTTTTTCAGAGAGAGAGAAAGAGTTGGTGGGGGGGTAGGGAGGGACAGAGGGAGAGAGAGAATCCCAAAGCAGCCTCCACGCCCAGCACAGAGCCCAAAGCAGGGCAATCTCATGACCCTGAGATCATGGCCTGAGCCAAAATCAAGTCAGACTGAGCCACTTAGGTCCCTCACCCCCACCCAGTCCTCTTTTCTAATAGGCTGTGGTTAGAGCAGAAACTTGAGTGAACAAGGAAACTCTGTTCCCAGGTGGTTAATACCCTGTTTGGCTGTTGATTGACTAATGATGGAAATCCTGGGTTGTCTCTGCGAAACACAGCGTCTCAGCCAACCGTATTGCTTCTGAATTCCCTTCTAGCACAGTTCTTTTTCCAGGCCCGTTTCTGTCAAAGACCAGTCCATCCACCTGTGCACTGAAGGACATCTCCTCGTGCCCCCTCGAGAACCTCCCGCTTTCCATTACCTCTTCACTTCACCTGCATTTATAATCCTGCTTATTCTCCTAGCTCCTTCCCAGTTGCATGTAAATGCTTTTAAGTCCCTCACATCTTGAAAACACCCCCTGACTATACATCTGCTCCGAGATACACTCCTGTCTTGAAAGAGTTGACCATACACATATCCCAGCCCACTGCAGCATGTCTCCTGTGCTATCCCTGTCCTGAGCAGCTCCTCCCAGGGGGACCGGAGACCCACTGGCACTGAATCTGAAGGATGCTGGGGGCTTCGTATCTTACTTGCCATCCCAAAGCACGTGGCACAGCAGACTACCTCCTCCTTATTGAGATAAGATTTTTCTTCACCTTCCATTGTCCTTCACTCTCCTGGTTTCCTTTCAACTTCTCTGGCTGTTCTTCTTATGATGTTTTGTGGGCTCTTTTCTTGCAACTTGTCCTTTCAATATTGGTTTTCTCCAGGATTCTGTTCTCCGGTTCTCTTCTAAATTCATTCTCAGTGCATAATCTTGTCTGCTTCTCTGACTTGCATTATATTTCTATGTGATAATTCCCCAGTGGAAATCCCCAGACCCCATCATTCTCCTGAACTACAGACCCAAATTCCAACAGCCTCGAAGGCCTGTCCTGTGGCTGTTCCACATACACCCAAAGGGCAGGATGTCCCGAGCTGAGTGCTTCTGGAAACCTGTGTTTCCCTTTTGGTCTGTCTTCTGGTGGGCAGACACCATTGCCCTCGCCGTTTTGCAAGCCAATGCCTGGGCACCATCACCTTTCTCTCAGCCTCAGGCCCCCATATAACCATGCCCTATTCCTGGTCTTTCTCTCTCCTGCATATCTTTCTCATCTTTCCACATTAGTCCATTCCTGTGCTGCCACCTTGGGCGCAAGCCAGCCGGAACTCCCATCAGAATTGCTGCAGCAACCTAATTGTTTCCCAGCCTCCAGTGTTGTTCCTTCCATCATCTTCCATACTGTAACCAGAGAGATTTGTAAAACATGCATTTCTTTAGGTCCCTTGCCTGCCCTGCTCTCTATAGGGTCCTCACTCACTCTCCATCGATGCTGGGAAAACATCCAAAGCCCCTGTGCGGCTCCGGGATGCAGCCCTTCATCGTTCCACCTCCTCTTCTCATACCCGCCCTCTTGCTTCTTGCTTAGGCCTTATTGAGTCAGGTGATTTGGTTTCACCTGTTTCTCTGCTTTGTTGCTCTTTCTCACGTTTCTGCTAAGATTCTTTCCTCCATTCTTACCCCTGGCAAGAGAGTTTGTTTTTCAGGTCTCAGTTTAAATTTACTTCCTCCTGGCAGCCTTCCGAGACTTACCAAATCTGCTGTAGGTGCTCTTCACAGCGCTGTCACGGCACCCTGTTCTTTCTCTGTGGTGTTGACATTGCCTTGTTCTTTGTCTATATGCACTACAAGGCTGTGAGCTCTTTAGGAGCCAGACTGTATCTGGGATGTCCCCCCAACCCCTGCCCCCCCCGCAGAATCCCCATCTCTGAGCTCTTTCCTTGCTACCAGGCGGAAGTTTAATGCATATTTGTTGAATAGCACTGCATTGTTAGTGAGAGCACCTGTGAGTCAGAGGAATTCTGTCTTTCCTGCTCTCCTTCCATTATCCCTGTCTTACCCTCCCACTTAAATTCCCCATATAAACTGTACCATAGGGCAGGGGATCTATGGTAAACTTGTAATAAATACATTGATAACATGTAGCGACTCTTCAGAATTTAGTAAAAGAGCGGGGGAGTGCTTATTTTAAAACAGTAAAGAGTAAAGTAGCCACTTAGATTGACATTTCACTTGTTCTGGGCGTTGCCTTCTGGTGTCTTGGTGCATTGTTGTAATGACCAAGGCTGATTCATGATGTTTTCCTTGCCTAGTAATTATATATCTCTTGATGAAGTATTTATTTATTTATTTTCATTTTCGTTATCAAAAGTTTGGATCCAACCACGGATATTGCACATAGTTAATAAAGTAGGGTTTCTATTTAAAAGCACATACGTAGCATGGCACTCCTACTAACACACACTCAGCCTATTTCTAAATTACTGAGGGCAAGCAGCATCAAGTGTGTGTGCTCCCACGCTCCCATTCCATCATCCCTCTGGCTTTCATGTTGTCCTAGTTGCTCTCTGTGTCATTGCCTTTGATCTTAATATCTGAGCTTGTCCTCTTATCATGGAAGAGTAGCTTTCATGTATGGATCCCATCTTAGAGTGCCTGGATTCATATCCTGGCTCCACTCTTCTTAGCTGTGGGGCCCTGAGCGAGATGCTTATTGCCTATATGCCTTCGTTTACTCATGTTTAAAATATGGTTAATAATAGTATTTCTCCTTGGGGGGTTTTGGTGAGTATTAAGTGAGATAATATATTAAAATACTTTGCATAGTGTCTGGCCGAGAATAAGGTCTTAATACCTATTAGGTATAATTAAAGAACTCTGCCCTACTCAATCCAAAGCACTTTACTTCTCTGTATTCCTCCTTTAGAATCCTCTGTATTATTCTATTATTATGCTACTGGAGATCATAGTGTTAAGCCTGAATATTAGGCCCAGAATATATATACCTTAGATACTGTCCATAATACTAAGTTGACATTTGATTTAAAAACATTAATTTTGGGGGCACCTGGGTGGCTCAGTCGGTTAAGTGTCTGCCTTTGGCTAAGGTCATGATCCCAGGGTGCTGGGATTGAGCCCCACATTGGGCTCTTTGCTCAGTGGGGAGTCTGCTTCTCCCTCTCCCACTGCCTGCCGCTCCCCCTGCTTGTGCTCGCTCTCTCACAAATAAATAAATAAATACATCTTTAAAAAATTTAAAAAAATAAAAACATTTTTTTTAAAGATTTACTTATTTATTTGAGAGAGAGAGAAAGAGAGTGAGTGCAAGTGGGGGGGGGGCAGAGAGAGGGCGAGAATCTCAAGCAGACTCTGTGCTGAGCATGGAGCCCTGAGCCCAACTCAAGGCTCAATCCCACGACCCTGAGATCATGACCTGAGCCGAGATCAAGAGTTGGACGCTTAACTGACTGAGCCACCCAGGTGCCCCCTAAAACTATTTATTGAGCTTGTGCTCTGAACCAGATCTAGGGCTTGGGCCTGGGGAGTCAAGGTGAAGAAGACACATTTCCTGTTCCCAGTGGTGCTCACCGGGGACTCGGAGAGCTGACCAGGATATGAATGAATGCAAACAAATAGAAGCAATAAAAGATTTTAGAAGCTTGTAAAAGCACAGAGGAAGGAATTATTAACCAAGGGAGGAATCAGGAAGAGGCTGTGTAGGACGGACGCGATTTTTCCGAGCAGGAAGGAGTGAGGCCTTTTAGTTAATAGGAGCAGCATATGGAAATGCTCAAGAGTTGTGACAAATCTGATGTTTGCAGAAAACCTCAAAGTGGTTTGGTGTTGGAAGAATGTGAAACAGACATGAGCAGGTCAGGAAGGGGCCCTTATGTGATACCATTTTTAGGAATGTTACGGAAGTCCATTCTGGTCCACATCATCAGGTTTATACTGAAGGGGAAAGGGGTCAGAGGTGAGGCGACCATTGACCAGGCTGTGGCCAGAGATGATGTCTTAGCCCCTCAGGACACGATAACAGAGGTCATAGACTGGCTGGCTTCAACACAAGAAATTTATATCTCACAGTTCTGGAGGCTCAAAGTCCAAGATCAAGGGGCCAGCATGGTCAGGTCCTTCCTGTCCTTCAGACAGTTGCCTCCTTGCTGTGCGGTCCACAGGGGGGAAGAGAGAGAATCAACTCCCCCAGGCTCCATCTCGAAATACTATCACACTGGGGATTAGGATTTCCACAGGAATTCTGGGGTGACATGGACATTCAGTCCATGGCAGTGGGTAAACAATCCCGAGGGCCTGGCATAAGGCAGAGGTAGCAGGGACGGAGAGGAACATGCGGCTTTGAGATAGCCACAGGAAGTAGATCAATTAGTGACTATCTGGATAATTGGGATCATGGGGAGAGTTGGATGACTTCCGCTCTCTGGATCGGACATCTGAGTTGTGCCTGGGGTTACCTGGGCAGACTGGCTTCACAGACCACAAGTTGCTTTATGAAAAACTATTTCTACTCCTCGTCCTACAGCTCAGAGCTCTGCAACATATGAGCCACCCCCAGCTGCTTCTGAATAGCTGTTTTCCATTATTAACAATCATTCAGCAGGGCTTGCTTCCTTACTGCTCTTCAAATACATGGCATGACTTCTTGCCTTTAGAGTTTTGATCACACTGTTCCTTCCACATTGCATGTGCTCTGTATTCCCCACTAATGTATCCTTGAAGGTGACTCTAATCTTACTCTACAAACTCCCAGCCACTCAGAATGGAGCTGCCCTCTGTTCTGATTCTCCAGTACATTTCATTGTTTTTCTGGGGCAGATACAATGCTGTCTCTCTCATCTCCTTCTCTCTTCCTAGGGACACAGGGAGATTATCTTCAGCTTCCCTGCGGTTAGAGTTTTAACCCCACATGCCCTAGTCCTCACCTGTAAGAACGGGAGCTAATGTGATGTGTCCCCTCTGGCTGGCCCCAGGCAGGGAGCAGTGTTGAGAACTCCCCAGGTTTCACCATTCTGTCCTTGCATTTCAAAGGAGGAGCTCTGAATTGGTGTGGTTGAAAACAGGAGGAACTAGGGATGAGAGCTGCCAAAGAGAAATAACTGACTTTCAATTAGATTTTATGTGAGTGACCAAAACCCGCAACAGCAAAAGCTTACTTGTGGTGAACTACAAAGATTTGGGGAATAATTTGTTAACACGGCGAAGCGTGGTCTATCCTGACTAATATGACCACTAGTATTTGGTGTCTTTTATGGTGCAGGAACAAAATCAGGGATCCTTTTAAAAATTTTTTTATTATTTTTTTTTATTTATTTGACAGGGGGAGCACAAGGAGGTGGAATGGGAGGCGGAGGGAGAGGGAGAAGCAGGCTCCCCTCTGAGCAGGGAGCGCAATGTAGGGCTTGATCCCAGGACCCTGGGGTCATGACCTGAGCCGAAGGCAGAGACTTAACCAACTGAGCCACCCAGGCACACCCCCCCCCTTTTTTTAAAATCTCACCCTGTGCTACTCTTGGTTCTTAATAAATATTTTTTGAATGGAATTGAAAAGTTTTGGTGACTTGATGAAAAAAGATTTTTCTCAGATGGGAAAGTGATAAACCCAGTGTCAAAGCTCCATCCACTTTTGTTTTCCCCATTTTTCTTTCCTTCCTTTCCTTCCTTCCTTCCTACCCTCCTCCCTCCCTCCCTTCCTTCCTTCCTTTTCTTTTTTCTTTTTTGTTTTGTTTTGTTTTCTTTTCTTTTCTTTTCTCTTCTTTTCTTCAATATTTACCTCCTTTCAACTAATGCCTTGTCCTGCGTGTCTGAATTTGTTTTCTCAGGCCAGAAAATGAGCAGTGTTCATTGGCCAGAAATTGAGCATCTCTCTTAGTCGTGTTCTACTGAATCATCCTTTGCGTTCACGGATGGAAAAGAGAGAAAGGGAATGACACTTGTCCTTCTGAGTATCAACATTCTTTGGCAGAAGTAAGCATGCACTTGTATTATTATTATTGTTATTGTTGTTATTATTACCCTGGAGGGACACAGGGATGCCGACCTCAGCCAGAGTGTTACGTGTTGTTCTGCTACTAGTGAGCCTGGCCCCGCCTGTTCCCACTTGTACACAACACAATCTTTTACTGCATTTTCCCTTAATATCTCTGTTTTGATGTGATGCCATCAATGTGAAATGTGTATATATTGCCTTCTGCCCTTGAGGACCTCCGTGAGAATGAGCCGTTTGAACTAAAATGAGACACCAACAGTTTCCTCCTGCCCTGCTATTTATTGTCACAAAAACCCTGTGCATCCGTGAGTCTTTGATTTTTCAAGTTTATTACCTCAAAAGTGATTTTAGAAATATTACAAGTAGTAGTACATGATAGAAAAGAGCAAAGGAGAACTTCTATCTGGATGACAGTAGCTCTGTATGAAATCCTCAGGTCAGCTTCTCCCAAGTTGAGATGCTAGTGGGGTCTCTCTCTCAACTAATTCATGGGGCTGCTTTCAATAAAAAATTTGAAACACGGCGCTTTCTATTCTGTTTATGTTTTCTTGTTTTTAAGAGCAAGTTGCCTGTTGAAACTAAATTCTCTCTCTCTTTTTTTTATTTCAAAGAAAGTTTAATATGAGACAAAAGGTGTTAATGAAGCAAGGAGAACACACAATGAGATTATAACTCTAATAATCTTTATACAACAAATAAAGTATCATAATATATATGTAAGGAAATGTGGGAAAATACACCAAAAATTAATAGAAAGCAGATATTAATTTATATTATATCAATAAGGCCATGAAAAATCTAGTAAATAAAATAGAAGACATGTAGCATTTCTAAATATATATACTTATTAATATTTATGTATTTTTATGTTTATGTTATATATTATTTAATTATAGATTTATTTTATTTGTATAAATGTAGGTTAACATCCAGATCAAACTTTACACCTCCCAGATAGAAGTATGCATTCTTTTCTAGAATCCATAGAATATATTTTAAATTAACCTTATTTTTGGGCATAATGGAAACATTTATATATTTCTCAAAGTGTATGTAGTACAGACAGTGTACTTATACTTCAATGTAAAAATTCTCTTTTTTAGGGGCGCCTGAGTGGCTCAGTTGGTTAAGCGTTTGTCTTCGGCTCAGGTCCTGATCCTGGGATTGAGTCCCACATAGGGCTCAGGGGGGCAGTCTGCCTCTCCCCAGCTCATGCGCACTCTCTCTCTCTCTCTCAAATAAAATAAATAAGATCTTTTAAAAATTATTTTAATTATATAAGTTTCAGATGTACGCCATTATAATTCAACATCTGTATGCACTACAAAGTGATTGTTCCCAAAAGTATAGTTACCACCCAGCAGAGAAATTCTCTTTTGATTATGGAAAGTGTATGCTTATTATGCTTTGGAATATTCTTTTTTTTTCTTTTTCCCACTGAACCCTCTTTCCGGAATGAAGGGAGAAGGACTAGGAGAGTTAGTTTTCTTCCTTTTGTCTACTCTGTGGTGCTAACCAGGGGAACTTGGACCTTCAGTGAGAACCTGGAGCCTTGGGTTAACCCTGACATCTCTGTTAACCCTGACATCTCTGGGTGGCTTTGCATCAGCATATGCCTTTTTATGGGACCGCTCTCCACTTAATGAATTACCTAGGCTCTGACTCTATTATGGATGTCAACCAGGAGTACCTATGAGAACCAATCAGAGAACATCCTTAAAACCCACAGTCCTGGTCTTCAGAACTACTGAATCAGAATGGGGCCGGAGCGGGGGTGGGGGCAAGTTACCGGTAGTTTTCAGGAGCTTTTCAGGAGACCACGTTGGCATGGATTCATCAGTTGGCATCCTGTGGATGGATGCAGATGGTGGGTATGTGTGCATCTGTTTGCAGTGATCATGATTGTTTTTAAAATAGTCTTTTTCTTTTTCTTTTTTTTACCCCCGCCCCCCCAACCACTGCAGTTTCCCAGCTGCTCTGGGGGTAAGGGAAGACCCTTGTCCTGACCACCCCCTTTACACAACCCGGCCTTCCTCCTTAATGGACTAATCTAAGAGCAAGACATTACTTTCTTGATTTTCCTGGAATGCTTGTGTGTACCCTTTTGGAGTCATTCTATTTTATTCCCATGGCTGTCAATTTGCCTGGTAACTATCTTCTTCTTGAAGCAGGGACTGGGTCTGCTGCTTCTTCCTTGTACTTCCTCTCCTCATTGTGCTGCGCACACAGTAGGTGCAACATGAATGCGAGTTGAATAAATAAATGTAGTTTGACAGAATAGTAATGATTAATTGATGAGAACATTGGTAATTAGAATGCATTTAATTTGCAAGAGATTAGGTTATGTTAATACCTGCACATGTCTTTCTAGCATTGCTTCAGACTAGATCCTGGAGACTGGGATCTCCCCTTTACAGATAGAAAAACTGAGGCACAGAGAGTCTAGTGCTTGCTCCGATTGCGTAGAATGCAAATCTGAGGAAAAAAACTGGTAACTAGCCTCTCCCACTTGCATATCTGCTTATTGTTCACAACAGTGTGAGCTAGGGGCCACAAAGGTTATTTGCATTTTGGGGTTGAGGACCTCAGGCTCTGAGAGGGGAGGTGTCAGGCAGGAGGTTACTGAAGGAGATGGTCCCAGCAAGGTAATGTTACAATAAACAAGACAGACTCATCAGTCCTGACAAAATGCTAAGTACAAATCGCTTCAGAACACGTTAAGCTGGGGGAGTGCTCTGATGGAAGACAAGGGGATGGTGGCAGGTTGGTGAGTGAACATGGAAATGGAGCTCAGGAGATTTGGGGTTTCTCCTGGCTCTCCCATAAATTTCTCATGTCAGCTGGAGAAGGTTAATTCCTTTGTTTTGGCCTCAGTTCCCCCCCCCCCCCCCAGAATGAGAGAAATGCACCAGGTTATTTGTAAAGTTACTTGTAGCTCAACTGTACTGACTCAAATATATAGGGATGCCATATCAGAGGCTGAGCAGTTTTAGAATAATGGCATACTTTACAGATTTTCATGATTCCAAAAATTTTTTATGGGTAAAAAGGTGTTTAAATCAGATTATCCCCGAGGTCCTTCAATGTTGGGGACATATAAATCATCTGCTTCGGACCGGCGTGAACCGATCACACTTAACTGAAACCACGGAAAGCAGAACCGTGGGGGAGGAGGGGCTACTGTGAGATTTTCAGTGTCACAAGATCCTGGAGCAAATCATGAAGCATGTGTCACCCTCTCTCAGGCTCTCTTCTCTCCTGTCACCGAGGGCCGGGATGCAATAGGAATCTGTCACTCCGGCTCCACTAGTCTTATGATCTTGGATAAAAACTGAGTTTCTTCCTTGAAAATTAGGAATAAAATGATCAGCCTTGCCCCTTCCCAGGGGCTCGCATGAGGGTGTGTTAGGTATCCTGCGAGAGCATTCTATGAACCGGACAAGGCTCCACAAAGTGTCCTGCGAGTGTGAGGGATTCTTGATGATGATGCCAGTGGCCTCTGGTCTTCGTGTAGCTGCGGGGACGGTGACCAGCTCCCCTTGCCTGGATCACTCAACTCTGGCCTCAAAGTTGGACTCAGGGAAAAAAGTGGGACTATTCCGCTTCGCTTTGTCTAAATCCCTCCAGGTAGCTGGCTTGTTTTCCAGAACCTCATCAAAATGGCGTCTGAGGCAACTGGGTTGGGCAGCTCAGAACAGAAAGTAAAACCATTAGGATGGTGCTTTCTTTACTTGCCCTCATTACCGGCCACTGGGCCTTATAACGCATGGTGTGCGACCTTGAACAAGTCTGTTCCCTCCCTGGGCCTGGGTTTCCTGCTTTTTCAAATGTTAGAGGGTTTGACAAGGTGATTTCTGGACTCCGTTCAACCTCTTGATTTAACCAGTTTTTTAAATGAAGAGTTTGCTCATATATAAGACAGCATCAGGGACCCTCCAGTGTTAAGTAAGCTTCAAGCTAGCACATCACATGCCGTCAGGGGAGGGGCACGCCAGGTGGCCTCCCACAGACTTTTTCCTTTTTCTGTTTTTTCCCCCCCAGCTGAGTCAAATGGGCTTGATTGGGCTGGTCATTGCACCCCCTACCAGTTAAGGAACTTTTATAATTATAATTTATAATTTTATAATTAGATGAGACAATGCATGGGATAGAAGGTAAAACTGAAAGCAAAACAAGAATATTATTGTTGTAATGATAGCACAGTGATTTCTACAGGGTAGGAGGGAGGAAAGGGACATGCTTCTCTCTGGTTCTGGTTCTGAGAGTGTTCCTTACATTTTCATGTGGGCAGCATGTATGTGACAGATCACTTTCTGAGAATTTCTTGAACATTTACTCTTTTATGCACCTTTCTGTGTCCATAATTACTCTGCAGTTTTCACATTAAAAAATATATTAAATGGGGGCATTGCAAAGCTTGTAAAACAGGTGGCAAAAAGTAAGCATTTAGTTTCTATTGGGATAGTTGTCCCCAGCTGACTGAAGCTACTCAGGAACGCTACTCCTCGTTTCACAATCAGACCCCACAGGCTGGAGGAGCTCACAGGTGCAAAGAAGTACCTTTACACAGGTAGCTTTGTGGTCAGGCCACGGTTCCCACCCTATCCCTGATCTCTGCTGTCAGTATGGTCAGCTTGTTTCTATCTGAGTCTCATTCTTTCTCTCGCTCTCTTTAACAGACATTATCAGGTCCTTGCTATTTGGCCGACACCACTGCGTGTAAAACTAAAGATGAGATAATGAGGGACTGCCCCCTTTTGAGGGATTAGAAGTCCACCAAGGGTAACGTGGATACCGCGGATAACAGATCAGTATACCGTAATGTTTTCGAAGGGTCAGGCTTCAGTGTTCTCATCCATGGGTCTGAAGGTGTGTTTATAGGCACATGGCCCATCCTCGGAAATGGTCGCTGTTGGCTTAGTTGTCATTGCTGTTATAAAAGAGCGTGGTCAGTGGGTCCCAGCTGGCAAGTCTGTGGGGCTTGGGATCTCTAAACTGGCTTCTGAAGGGCGGATGTGGTGTCA
Source organism: Neomonachus schauinslandi (assembly GCF_002201575.2). Classification (NCBI taxonomy): domain Eukaryota; kingdom Metazoa; phylum Chordata; class Mammalia; order Carnivora; family Phocidae; genus Neomonachus; species Neomonachus schauinslandi. The sequence goes on along the minus strand of NC_058412.1, from coordinate 10,807,164 downwards.
ATGGACAAAGCAAAGCTGGGAGGGTATTTCAAATGTAATTTTTACAATACAAGCAGAGTGATTTATTCCCCCCTGGAAGTGCCAGCAGAAGGGCCAGTCCTTAGGCTGAGCTGCCAGGGAAATGCTAGCCTGTGTGGGAAGAGGTGTGGTGTGCACACCCACTGGGGTCCACCATGACCCCCTGAAACCCTGCTTGAACCCTGTCGCTTTATAAACTCCTGGGATTTCAGCATAAAGCAATTTCTCGTTTTTAGAATGCAAAAAGTAAAACTACTTCAGCCTCCCCAAAACATTGTAGTATTAGTAATTAGTTGTGGGTTTCTACCTTTTGTAGGGTAGTATTTTGTTTTAACATAATTTCTTCTTTAAATGTTTAATGTAGTTTGCTACATACATCGTGCATTCTTTCTGCCTTAGAGGTTCACCCTTTCATCTTCCTACCCATAAAGGGCAGTTCTACCTTTCACACAATAAGACTGTAGGGGATGATTTCTTTAGAGTTAATATGTGAGTCAACATGCTAAATAAATCACAGGACTGATTTAAAAACCTTCGGTGTATATACCAATCCCTTGTTCCAGAAAATTCAGTTAATGTGTCTGGATGCCCACAGCCAAACCTCTTCTCACCGGGAACTCCATATAATGTAAGCCGTGGTGGCAAAACCTCCTTATCCAGGGGTGGGCAAGGTGATTTTTCCCAGCCCTTTGCAAAGCACACAAATGTTTGTCTTCTAGATATTCTCACTCTCCGTTTGTGCCCCCATTCTGTTTCCTGGCTCCTTCCCTCTAAGTCATTAATGCCCTCCTGCTGGACCTGTGGGCCAGATCCCATTCCTCCAATTGCTGACCCCCATGTATGCATTTTCTCTAGCAGGACCCCTATTCCCTCCCAACTTCTTTTCTAAAATTCCTTCGTCGGCAATCTGTTCTGTCCACTTGGCTGTGCCAGGCATTTGATAGATGCTCTGGAAGATCAAAAGATCATTCGGGCAGTCTCAGCCTCTGAGGACTTGATAGACCAGTAGAGGGAAATCTTTGAGAACCTGCTACAGAGTATGGGCCCTCTTCATAGGAAAAATGACACACACATTGCCATAGAAGGCCCTTGTAATCTCTGAATCATGGCATCCAGATTGAGAAGCCCTGTGAGAAACTGACATAATGGAAATACACATGTGGTGGAGTTGAGGCACTTCCCAGCTAAGGTCCTATCACATGGGGTTTTTTCTCTGAGTGACATGATACAAGAAAACATGATAGAATATAGTAGAGATCAAACAAGATAGAGTAAAAACACATGAGAGAAGTCAATAGAAAATTCTTTGGAAATTAGCATTCATCCTATCAGAGTAAGGTATTATTACCAATAACCATTAAGTAGTTGAAGTAAAGAAGAGTGCACTTAATCTTCTTTGATGACAAGACATTAATAGTCTTATTTATCATTATCTGCTTCCCTTTCTCTTCTGGACACCTAAGAGACCGTACGTCTTTGTCTCCTTGCAGTCGAATAGGATTAGACAACTAGTTTTGGAAGTGACATCTGTCACCCCAGGCTGACACTGTGGAAAGCCCACTTGCAATTCCCCAGCCTGCATTTCTCTTTCCTTCTCAGGTAGGAGGCTTTGTGTCGAGATGACGGAGTCACACGGTTGACACAGATTGCGCTGTGGGGTGACACAAGAGTGTCACTCAGACCCGCACTAGAATCTGCATGAGTGGACACATCAACCTTTCTGGGCTAGCACGGAGTTTTGGGAGTTGTTTTTCTTGCAGTCTATACTGCAGGAAATACTAGCACATCGACTAACACATCTCCCAAGGGCACTGGTCCTGAACGAGAAGGGAGTGCTGATTTCCACAGATCTCTGATTTGTGGAACCGATAGTTTTGAGCAGGAGGTTCTTCCTTGTGTCTACCTCTTGTTGTCTTCCTCTGCAAAGAGCAGAATAAAAATGTCAGCCATATCTGTAGGTTAAAATAAAAATAGCCACATTTTGACCTCTCTTGTCTGAAATGTTGGTGACTCCAATTTAAAGGAAAAATTGGTTGCAGAGTGCCTCGCAGCCATTGCTAGAAGTGTGTGTTCTAGTTGGTTCTTTCCCCAGGAAACTGTGTGAATGGCATGTGGGAGAGAAGAGAGGGTCAACACATGATCACTAATGTGATTAATTAAAGGGCTTAGTATAAATGGCCAGGGGTATTTAGTGGTACCTTGGAGGGATTAATGCTGGTTAAACACATGGGTGGAAGGGGCAGATTAATGAATAATTCAGTGGCTGTGAAAGGGCTGGAACATTTTTCGATGGAGCAATTAATAAACATCTCTACCTCCATAGTACGTGTGAGGAATCTCTCTGTAATCCTTTAAGTGCTTTCACCCTCTGTAATTAGGTAATTAGTTTAGGAGACAATGTAATAAATACACAAGGAGAATGAGAAACAACAAATGCATGTGAATAAATAAGAACTTTGTATTTTATACCAAATTGGTCCTTTCCATTTCTTTTCTTGTTCAGGTGTAGCAATCTTCCCAAAGATCTTACTGCCTCTCCACAAGGGTGGGGGGCCAGTTGTTGCCCCTAAACAAAAACACTGCAGAGAGCGTGGAACTAGGAACTGACTCGTACTCAGTGAAGTGACTTTTAGCTAAGTTTTGAGCAGCCGTCAAAGGAGAACTCAAGGCCAGACCCAGGGAGGCTGTCTATGAGGTGGACACACCAGAACCAGCCTTGACTGATGCTCATTGATAAGAGAATGCCTCAATATATTTTTGTATTGTTCCGTTTTTGATTCTTGTCCCTTCTCCCTTCCTTCCTTCAGCTACCTTTTTAATAATGTTCGTTCTCTTTCTGTGACCTTTTCCTGTCTTCACAGCAGGGCTAGTTGCTGTGGGATGTTCAAGACCTCGTCTTTGAGAAGTTCACAATTGACCTGGAGATGAGGAATGAGACATAGACCTAAGAGAGATTAACAATTATGAGACAGCACGCACTTCGTACAAATTAGGGGGGCATGTGATGAGGCCTCCAGAGCATTGGCTTCAGACTTATCTTTTCTCCTTTCCTCTTCTGATCTCCCCCAACACATGCCTTAATTCTCTGCTCCAGCTCCATGACCTGCGCCTGTCCTAGGGGAAATTTGATCTTTGGTGATCATGAGACTATGGGTTATTTCTTAAATACATCATTTTGTCTATGTAATTAGTGACAGAAGGACAGCAGCTATTAACCCAAAATGACAATTTTGACAGATTAAGTATGATGAGAGAATGGCTGATTGTTCTTTGTTCCTTGAGTTGCAGAGATGGGACATCTTTGGGAGTGTGAACAGAAGGGCCAAGAGAACCTCCAAAATAAAGCGATTAGAAGACTTAGAAAAGCAAGGACCATGGTGAGAGGTTTGGGGTTTACCCCACTGGGGGGCTATGGCTTCAGGCAGAGACCAGCTTCATTTTTTAGGTCCTTCAAGTCTCTTATTTTGTTATTTGCTTCCCAAGCAACTCTGAGAACCTTTGTTGTTTTCTTCCTTTTTGGGGTAGGAGATGAATTATAAATGTTAACGTTTCCTGGTGCTGACTATGTGCTAGGAATTGTTTCAAGAACTTTACTTTTCCTTTTTTCTTCCTTCCTTTTATTAACTTTCTTCTGGTTTTAATTATGGTAAGAACATTTAATATGAGATCTATCCTCTTAACAAAATTTTAAGTGCACAATACAGTATTGTTAACTAGGGCACTATGCTGTAGAGAAGCTCTCTAGAACTTATCTGTTGACCAAAGAACAGAGAAATAAAATGTGGCATATATATACAATAGAATATTATTCAGCCTTAAAAAAAAGAAGGAAATCCTACCATTTGACACAACATGGGTGGATCTTGAGGACATTACACTAAGTGAACTAAGCCAGTCACAGAAGGACAGATGCCACATGATTGCACTTACATTAGGTATCTAAGATAGTCAAGTTCATAGAGGCAGAGAGTGGAATGGTGGTTACCAGTGGCTGGGGAGTGGGGAAATCGGGAGTTGCTCCTCAAGGGATATAAAGGTTTCTTTGTATCCCAGCAGCAGCCTCTTGCTGAGGGCTTGGCCTGGTTCCGCAGCTGCATCTCTTCCCGGAGAGGCCAGTGCCCCTTGGAAACATAGTGGATACCTCTGTGACCTGCCCCCTCTTTGAGAGCTTTCAATTCCCACGTGTAGTTCTCATGGCTCTTCTCCCAGTGGTTTTTGTTTCCTTCACCCTGGAAGCCTCTGCTCTCTGGAAGAATCCACTTCACACTTCAGCCTCCTGCTCTGTGCTCCTTCGGATGTTAGTATATCTCTTGATGGTGAAAACTGACTCTTTGAGACCATGTGATACCCACTTTTGCCAATGCAGTCTTTTGCGTGGAGATAACTCTGCTGGGTTCTGTCTCTCAGCCAAGACCCGGTTCTCAGACTTCACGCATCATTGGCAAATGCCTCCTGAAAAGCCGGAAATCCTCAGTACACCTCTGCAGGAGCTTCCTTCTCTGGAGTTTTAGAGTCTTATTTTTCATGGCTTCTCTGATTCTTTGAAATGTGCATTTGTTTGTTTTAGTTTATTTTGTTTTTCTGATGGTTTTGGGGGAAATAATTGCTGTGCTTTGAAGATCTCCCTCTTCCTCAGAAGCAAAAGTTTTCACAATGTATTACCCAATTTACTGGAAGTGGAAAGCCAATGTTACTACCTCAAAACCATTATTAGACAGTTGGGCAGAAACACCCAATCAACCAACAAGTAAATAACTGGGTGGAGGTGTCAAGATTTTACAGCCAGTTACTATGCAGCTAACTGGAAATTTCTCAAAAAACAAACAACATATAACACTCTTTATATAGCGCTGAACTCCTTACTGGATCCAGTGACAGAGATGTTACTAATCTCCACTTTAGAAAGATTTAAATGTCTTCCTTGCTTTGTTTTTCAGTAGGAAAAGATGGGGCACCAAAACCACCTGTTTGGTTATTTAAAAACATCCAAAGGAAACAAAGGAAGAAAAATTCAGCTACTAAAAACTTCTGGAAGGAAAACAGTCTTTCTTATTTTTCTGATTCCTTTATAACACCCACTTCTGAATTATAATACTGCTCAACTTTGCTACAGATGGTTAGCATCATTTTGTGAAGAAAGGCAATTTCCCTTTCCCAGTCTGAGCCTCAGTGTGCCGATCCCCAAAATGAAGGGGTTGGATTAAATGATAGCTGAAGTGTCTTTTCTTTGGTTCTCTTAATGAATTGAGATTTACATTTGAGATTCCCACTTTTTACCCCAATACATTCCTCAATAAATCAATTTGTAAAACCAGAGTTATTCTTCAAAAAATTCCATATTGGTGAGTATAACGCTTCCTCCTTGCCCCAGGCTTATCCATTATCCAGAACATCTCTAACTTAGTAAAACTTTATAGTGCAGTCCTAATACAGAAAATCTGCATCATTATCTTTTATTTTGCTCTGTATGGCAGAATCTGTTTCAGAAACTTTGAGGCTATTCTAACTAGGAGTCATGATTGAACAAAACTTCATGCATCCAAAGCTAAGCCCAAGTTGAGTTAGACTTCAGGGTTAAGTTGATGCAGTCCTTCCTCCCCAAAGTTCCCAAAGTCCCTTTGCCCACCCCCCTCCATAGCATCCTTGCCCTCTTGCATTCCCCTCCACCACACTCCGTGTTGCCAGTGTGATTTTAGCACTCAGAGTCCTGTCTGAAACATCATCCTGTGTGGTTCTTTCTGTCCATGTTTATGCCTCAAACCCTCCCCCCCCCCAGGTTTATCTTCCTTCAAAGGTTTTATCTTAAAAGTTTAGGAGTAGAAGGCCACTCTGAAGTAATCTGAAACCACCACTTCCTTTGACACATTAGACCAGTGCCGTTGATAGAAATACAAAGCCAGTCCCATATGTAATTTTTAAATTTCCTACTAGCCACGTTAACACAATAAAGTAAAAATAAACAGGTGAAATTAATAGTATATTTTTACCAACCTAGTACATCTGGAATAGTATCATTTCAATATGAATTCACTATAAAATTTCTTAATGAGATATTCATACTCTTTTTCTCAGGTTAAATATCTGAAATTCTGTATGTGTTTTATACTTAAAGCATACTTCAGACCAGGCCAGGTGCATTTCAAGTGCTTAATAGCCACCAAAGGCTAATGGCTACTGTGGGGGACAGCACAGGATTAGAGTAACGGTGTTTAGGGGAGCAAATGCCTTGCCTAAGGTTGTACAAGTGGTTGACAACACAGCCAAGTCTCCAGATCTCTGCTCAAGTGCTTTTCCTGAAATAGTGCCTGTTTCTGACAGTGATAATGCTTGGATGGCCTTGAAGAACTTGGAAAACAGATCATATGAATCTATAGTGATTTGGTGGTGAAAAAGTATGCATAATGCTAAAAAGGAGGTTATACTTTCAAGTAATTTTGGTTTTATGGAATTACTGTTATATGAGGAATATTATAAGCAGATGATTTCATTTCCAATGATACATATTTTTTAAGATTTTATTTATTTATTTGACAGAGAGAGACACAGCGAGAGAGGGAACTCAAGCAGGGGGAGTGGGAGAGGGAGAAGCAGGCTTCCCGCCCCGAGCAGGGAGCCCGATGCGGGGCTCGATCCCAGGACCCTGAGATCATGACCCGAGCCGAAGGTGGACGATTACCCGACTGAGCTACCCAGGCGCCTCCATTTCCAGTGATACTGATGGCCAAAAGGAGTTCATTTAAATTGCAGTGTGAGTATCTTTCTTCTTTCAGATCAATTTTGTGTGTTACTCCAATAATATCATCTATGCTAGTATCTGGCTTCTAGGAAATTACTGTGCATTTCCATTTAAATCTATAAAAATGTATATTTTGACAAGAGCTCTTATGTGGGGAGAGGTCATGTCAGCACATGGACATGTCATTTTCCATCTGTGTGTCATTGTCTAGTCTTGCAGCCCAGCCTGAGGACTTGGCTCTGGCTTTAAAACTCCTGTTATATTAGACCCATTTCAGGACCAGTTGTACACTGTAGGTACACTCTAGATAAGGACTCTAGATACAAAGCCTTGGGGGTCTAAAAGTCCCACACCTTACCCTGAAGTATGAAACTTGATTCAGGCCATAGTAAACATTTCCAAGATTTAAGTTGCATTATATTCAAGGCAATGAGGAATCCCGTGAACAAGGCGAAGAGTAATCCCATGAACAATGGCTTTGAAATCCTCGCTCTTACTCACAATATGCCCTTGGGAATATCATATCTTTAGCATCAGTGCCCTTCTTTATAAACAGGGAAGGGATGATCTCTACCTACTTACTAGGCAGGACTTGATTTTCTAAGATGTATTTGAAGGAGCACTAGTCGCAGGGGTTGTATTGGGATTCTCTGGGCCACTGAGTTAGGGAAATTCCGCATACTCTTAGACATTCAAAATGTGTAACAGAATTTTTAAAGCCTAGGTAGTATTGCAGAAAAACATTTTTTTTTTTAAACTTAATGCTTCCTAATTTTTTTGAGCAGGGAATCATTTGATCTCTTTCTCTCCCACTACTTATTCGATGGAACAAGCTTAAAGAAATGTTGTCATAGGGGCGCGCCTGGGTGGCTCAGTCATTTAAGTGTCTTGATTTCGACTCAGGTCAAAATCTCAGGGTTGTGAGATCTAGCCCCACACAGTGCGCGGCTCTGAGCATGGAGTCTACTAAAGATTCTCTCTTTCCCTCTCCCTCCGACCCTCCCTACCCAAGCTCATGCTCTCTCACTCTCTCTCTAAAAACAAAATGAAAAAATTGTTGTCATATTTTGGAGGCCGAGTGGACAAAAATATGTGAAAGATATTTAGATATCTAATGATATTTTCTCAAACGCTCTTTTCACCGTACTTTTAAGAGTGTGTTGCTGTCCCAATATCAGCCTACAAATCCCCCAACACTGAACTTACTCCTAGAAACATACAATTTTCACATTGCTGTCCTATTTGCTCATCTATTTTTGATATCAGTTAGACAACAGATGTAATACAAGAGGGAAATTTTGGCCACAACAATCAGAGTCTAAGATCCAGAAACCATCACACTTGAGCATTTCACCTGACACTCCCCTCTTTCTCCTGTCCCACCTCTCCCACTCTCTCCATCTTTCCTTCCTCCCCCTACTTCCCCTTTCCCTTCACTAGTTCTGATGACCTGACATACTCTTCATCCAGGTCAACTAAGTTTTATGAGTCCTTATGTTTGAGAAGAGCACTGTGGTAATTCTGGAATCAAAAAGAAATTACAGTCTAGACATCACTCTCAAAAATCTTGCTTTCTGGGCGCCTGGGTGGCTCAGATGGTTAAGCATCTGCCTTCGGCTCAGGTCATGATCCCAGCGTCCTGGGATCGAGTCCCGCATCGGGCTCCCTGCTCTGCGGGGAGCCTGCTTCTCTCTCTCTGTCTCTGTCTCTCATGAATAAAGAAATAAAATCTTTAAAAAAAAAAATCTTGCTTTCTGGTGGAGAGGAGGTACATGTGACAAATTATTCAGCTCAAGTATGACTCATGTAATAACAGGATTCTCTCTAACAGGATTCTGTGTAGCATAGACAATGGATTGGTTGACCTTACTGGGGCAGGTGGAAAGGGCTATGCTCATTGAATGCTTCACAAAGTGAAAGAAGTCTGAGTGGGTGTGTCAGCACTTCCTAGGCTAGTCGAGGATAGGAAGGTGGTTCCAGTAGAGAGGGCATAATATGAAAAGCCATTGAGAAATGAAAGAAGAGCAAGGTGTATATTGAGACATGGACATCACCCAAGTAAGCAGCAGGAAGTATGGAGAGAGGAAAGCTGAAGCTAAGGCATAAGGGACCTTGAATCGCCACCGCCCTTTGGACAGTGGCTTTCTAACATTTCTAAGCCTTGCAACTCCTTGACATTTTACATGGAAGCTGAGGATTTACTTGGTAGCTTGTCTAGCTGAAACAGGGCAAAGGAATTTCTAGTGGCAATAGGAGAGGTTGATATTTGTGTTTTCTAGTAGTTATTCAATAAATTTTTGTTAGCGACTGAAAGTTTCCCCAAATAGGGAAAGGGGCAAATGAAAACATTCACTTTATTGGATGCTATTTTCGATGAAAGGCCAGGATCCATCTTTTTATTCAGTAACACATGGAAGCAGCTTTTAAGAAAATGCAGCACTGACATACATTAGCTCGCTCTGCCATTAAACGTGCTAGAACGTTTTTAAAAACAGTTTAGAATTAAATTTATATCCATTTATGTCTTCCAGTCTTTTTGAGGCCTTTTAGGGATAGACAAGTCCGAGCTGTATTTATTCACGGGGGAGCAGAATTATCTTTGATTGCCAAGTGCTCTCTGCTTGCATGGAAGCTACAATAAGCTGCTGCTGGGACCAGTGAGGCAGGTGTGCTCTTGTGAAATCAAAAATGGGGAAGGCTTGGGTGAAAGGAACTCTTTTACAAACACTGTAAAAATTAGGTTGGCTTCCATCTCCCTGAGTAGCCATGGCTTTAAATTTGAGCTTCAAAGCAGTAGAGAGAAAAAGGTTTGGGTTACTTTTATGGACACTCCTAGCTTGGCATGCCTCAAGGGACAGCTCCATTCTTACCTGGATGTCTTCCATCAACCCCCACCTGACGTGAAGGATTTTTAAATCTTTAGCCCGGCCCATGGCAATGGCACAGACAGACACGGGAGAATGTTCTGACCTGCCTTATCAGCCTTTTTATCCATATCTTGGGTATGGACAGAAATGCAAAACTGAGACAGGTATGTTTTGCCTGTTTTGTTTTTAAATTCCTTTTTCTTTTTCATTGAGTAATATATCTTCACTATAGATATGTTTTTAAACACACATATATTCAAACAGAAGTTAAAAGCTACTGGTAATACTTTAGTCTTAGAATAACTACTATTAACATTTTAGGGTATATCCTTATATCCTTCTATATTTTTCTTACAAATACATATTACACTGTTTATTTAAGAAATGAGATCATGTTATGCAAATTGTTTTACAACCCAATTTTCTCATTTTAAATACATTAGAAACAAAAATAATTTTGAAGTAAATAAATACAGTTTATAATATAATGCAACTTTTACACGAATGCATGCTATTTCATTATGAGGATGGATCTCAATTTATTTAAACAAACTCTTATTTTTGGACATTTGGTTTCCAGTCTTGCCCTATTGTAAACAGTACTAGGAAACATCCTAGTAGCTAAATTTTGCCCTCATTTATACTTGTTCCTTAAAATAATCTACTCAAGTGGAATTTCTGGGTCAAAGGCTCAGAATGCTGTTGGCATGCTTTGTAAAACCATCTTCAAGAATGAAGATTTTTTTTTTTGACAATGAAGGTTATTCTTACTTATACTCCAACTATGAGTGTGTGAGGGCACTTATTTCCAATTGACATTACCAGTTTCAGTAAATATTGTTTTGGTCAGTTTAATATCATTTAAAATTCCTGGGTATCGAGTATCCTGCCCTGCATGTTGGGTGGAATAGAACATCCACCAAAGGGATGTGATGCGGATTCAAGGAAATAGGTGAGACAGACAGGGGCTGCATAGGAGAAGCTCAGGCAGGTGTTCACAGTGGCTTGAAGATCATGTTGAGAACCCACGTCATAGAAATAGCTCAGTGATGGGCTTTGCATTTGAGCTGTGGAAGCTGCAGGATAAGGATGAGCTTATTTATAAACCAAGACCATTCTCTGCATCCTTGGGGAGGTCCCTCATCTGGTGGGGAGAAAGAGGTGCCTCAAAAACTGTGTTTTTTTTTCTTTAAAGGTTTATTTATTTATTTGAGAGAGAGCACGATCACGCAGCGGAGGGGCAGGGGCAGAGGGAGAGGAAGGGAGAAAAATCTTAAGCAGACTCTGCACTCAGCGTGGAATCTGGTGTGGGGACTCCATCTCATGACCCCCGAGATCATGACCTGTGCCAAAACCAGGAGTCAGATGCTTAACCAACTCAGCCCCCACCCCATGGAGATGCCTCAAGGACTCTTCAAATCAACTGAAAGTAGTGTGAGCGAGGTGGTCTTGAGGGCAGTGCAGGGAATCCAAAATGGTGGATAATGTGAAAGTCAACATCGTCATTGGCCAAAGCTCGGAAATACTGAAAATTACAATGAAAAAAATGATCTCCCCCAGAGCTGTTTTCTCTGAACTGAATTCTGGCATTGGGCCACTGGCCTGTATGGAGCACTGTTTTTTCCCCGGGCTTGGTAAGCAATAGAACCTCCTGGTGAAACGTGTCAGGCACATGGAGAGAGCCCTGGCCCTGCCATTTGCTGGCTAACTGAATTTGAGCTATTCTCTTAACTGGTTTCCAGGATACCTTATAGGGGATATGTGAAGATCAGATGAGACAGTGTGACCACCACTTAGCGCCGAGCCTGGGACTAGGAACCATCCCTACATGGCGGCTCTTACTCTTTCTTGTGGTTTGGCTCCCCAGTCCTCAGCTTACACAGAGGCTACTGGGAGCATCTATAGGTGACTCACTGGGTCACGGTGCGCAACACACATTGCCCCACTACTCACCACCTTCCACACTCCCCTGGAGCAGAGAACCATGGGAGAACTTTCTTTCCTATTTACTTAAGCAGAATCATTTTGCTTTATTTTCCTGTTCATGCTTCATCCCGTGCTCATGGGTTAAATGTTTTCCTGTGTCTCTCTCCCACCACCCCCACCAGTTGGTGCCCAGAAAGCTTAGGGGTGAATTTGCAGTCGATCTCTATCGAATGTGTGGGGCTTCATGGAATGCCTTCTACCTACCAGCCACCCCGCTGGCTACATCTTATCTTTCTCATATTTATTCCTCACTTGCTTACATTTTTCCAAATTTAATTTTATCTTGTATGTGTGTTGTAAACAACTTTAAATTGTTTTTAGAACAAGGCAGGGTAAAACTAAAGAAACAAAAATGAAAGAAAATAAAATTCAAGCATGGTACAGCCACTTGGAGGTAAATCCTATCTATAGATTGCTATAATTTTCTTCCCTCTCACTGTCTTTCTCCATCTATCCCCCTGTCCATCCATCCATCTAGCTTACCTGCAGGCATACCATGTATGAGTCCCATGTAGCAGTAATCACATTTCCTTTCATCATAAAAAGTTTTTCATGAAATGACTTCTAGTGGCCATCCAGCCTTCTATCATATGGATAAGCCATCGTTTATTTAACTATTCTTCTGTTAAAATTTAGGTTTTGTTTTCCTTTGCTGCATAAAATTTATCTTTGTGACCATGATCACTATCATTCCTTATACATTTGTATAATCTTTACTTCTGTTTGTTACAAAGCACTTTCATATACATTATTGGCAATAATCTTCCTCCAATTAAATGAAATTAGAGCCTGTGATAATTTGTGCTCATCCAGCCTTGTTGGCAGGCAAGAGAATGGTATCCCCTGCGTCAACTCTCCACGAGTCAAGCAAGTCTATAAAACATGGAAAGGAAATCTCTTCTCCCTTCAGGGCAGTGGAGATCTTCACTAGAGAGGTCTATGAGGAATAAAGTGAGGGTTAGGGATGAGTCCCTGCCGTGGGGCCTTCCGCTTTCCCAAACTCCCCAAGGCTGTCTCTGACTCCCTCCAGGGAGGGGAGAGAATCCTCACTGGGCACCGCTCCTGTGAGCCTGGCCTTCATAGACTTCAGCAAACCTTCCTTAGAGATCTGGTCCCTCATTACTTGGTTTTCAGCAAAAATACTAGATTCTGACATCCCCGGATATTTCCAGGGTTTTGAATTGGAGATATATATATATATATATATATATATATTTTTTTTTTTTTTTTCCACTCAGTTGAGCAAAACCTGAAGGACATTTTTAAATAGAGGCTCTTTGAGCTTTGAGCTTTCGTCAAAGATTAGGAGTAGCATTTTAAATTCCTCTGCCTAAGAACTCCAGGCCTATAGCTTCCACGCTTGGCGGCCAAGGCTGAGGCGTTTTTATAAGCCTCTGTGGTGATGGCAGCCTGTTCCATGCCCATCTACTGATTGTGTGTGATTAAATGAGATACTGCTTGTGAACATACCTCGCTCTTGACCAATACCTGTCCCCTGACAATTACTGGATTTCGATTCAAGTGTTTGACCTGGGCACCCCTGGACAGAGCTATGAGCACAAGCAATTGCCAAACGCTTGGCACACGGCTGTTACCATTCTCAGGCCCTTCTCAATAAGCTGGCAAGCAAGGAGGGTGCTATTACTGTGCCCAAGTCTCTTGAGAAGTTAAGTGACCTATCTAGGTCTAGAGTCAAAAGAAACAAGGCCTAAAGCCTAACAAATGGTTACAGACCTGTTTCTCTTTAAAGAATAACTGAAGATGTAAGTGCAGCTGTCGTGGTACCCCTGGCCTCCTGGAGCATCCCACTACCAGCACCCACCTCCCTTCCTTCCCCTCCCAGCAGGGCACAGTCCCTTCCTGGATCTCATTCCTGCACCACCAGCTTTGTTGACTCCTGACGCAGTGGGAACAGGGGATCTGTGAGCATGCTGTGCAACCAGGATGTTTACTCCTCAGTAAAACCAAAGAAATCATCCCCTCATGTTCCAAGGAAGGGGGACTGTGAGCCAGCGGATGGGCCATCTAATCTGGGTCTTGTTCCATACAGGAAAATCCTGTGTGGATTCTTCCAGAAGAGACTGTCAGATTTTTTTACTGAACTTCAAATTGTGGCATTGAGGGGCTAACTCTTATGCTACAGAACTCTTAAACTTATGTGGCAGCGTGTGGTTCACAAAACATTTTCACTGCTTTCTCCCTGGAGGTCAGCATGGTTAGTTTATGAGGGAGGCCTTTCCCTCTATCCCTGGCTCTCTCTTCCCTCCTCTTTGCTTGGCTGAGCTCCTACACTGGGCTAAGGTTTGAGAATGAAAACTCAAAAGACAAGTCTCCTCCACTTCCTGTTGAGTAGGAAATGGGGTTGTGCTTTAGAACCTGGGTCTCTTGCTGGCCAGCCAGGATGTGTTCCCCATTCAACATGCTCTTTCCAAATGGTCGCCAAAGTTGACGTTCAGCACTGAGTCCCAGCATTGGTAATACAAGACGGGCTTGTGAGAGCCTCTCACAGGGACAGTGGGCGGCAGGCCTGACCTTCTGCCTCCCTAGGGAATGGCCCAGATCAAAGCGGCTGGCATCTGATCAAACTCTTCTGAGGTTGTAGCTAAGGCAGAGACAATAGCTGGTAGTACTAAAGTTACTTCTTGCAGAAAAAGGAGTGGCTAAAGGCCACTGTGTCCTGATAGTGCCTTTAAAGCAGGGCAAATCTCCTATAAACATAATTAATCCATTCATCCATTAATTAATCTGTTCGTTCTGAAACAGGTATGTCCCCTACATGGTAATGGAGCATATCTACTGGGCTCATTCTCTCTCTAGAATACAAATGTTCAACCTCTCCCTCTCCCCTCCCGTCAACAATGAGTAGAAGCTGTGACAATTAGTAGGTCCCCTCATATAGTGTCTTTCTCCTCGCTGTAGTGAGTCTTGGCGGGAGGGTAGGGGAAGTAGGGGATTCATTTCCGCTTGGCAAAGAACCATTGGTGGCTGCGAAGGAGGTGACCTTGGTGAGTTGTATCCAAGCACAATAACTGGTTCAGGTCCTCTCCTATAGTAGCTGCAGATCTAGGACATCATCCTTTTCTGCGACGAGTCTTCAGTGTGGGGCTACCTGCTCCACGGTGTTGTACCTAGGGGAGAAGTGACAGCCAAACTGGCAAGGACATTTGACTTCAAGGTCACTCAGCAGAGATTTGGGTTGAGGCATGCCAGTGGTGATGCTACCACTTTTTCCCATGGGATGTTAGGGTTGCTGGAAGGTGTGAAGAGGGTGGTGAGCAGGTGTCTCCAATAGAAGGTGTGTGCTATCAGGAGGAAGGTGCCGAAGGCTAACCCAGGTCAGGGTGCTGTTGCACACTGGTCCATCGTGCTCTCAGGTCAGAATACAAACATTTTTAACACTATCAGTTAACTTTCTAAACATAGTTTCTAAACATAGCTATCTTCCAAATGTTGGAACTAAGACGTGTTCAGGCATCTGTACTCCAGGAACCCAAATCTTTCCTCTGCTTTCCCTTCCTGGGGATGGGCTTTTCTTTCTCAAATGTTAAAGCCCAAAGGGTCCCATCAGATATTCTTTCTCAAGAGAATGAGTATAATGATCTTCCTTCTGAGTAGGTCACCCCATGGGTTCCACAGTGATTCCTGTTCCTACCAATATCGTGACACAATTTGTCATACTCTCATGAAAAAGGAAAAAAAAAGGAACACTATTCTCACAATCTGCCATCATCCATCTATCCACTCATTCATGTGGAAAACCCCAAAGACCAGGAGGTCGTAAATAAACCTTGTATATTCTAGTCATGGGCCTAGTGATGAACTTGATTTTTTCACACTTCTCACGTTCTTGAGGATCTACTTGGCTTTCAGCCTCTCGACTCTGTATCTATTACTGGCTGGAGCACAGCCTTCACACACTCACAGTTCATGGCTGAAGTGAGTTTCTTTGGCTTGAGGCTGGGCACCCCTAGGATACAGCTCGCACTTGATTCCATTGCCCTTTGCACTTCTAGTCTCTCTGAGCAGCTCCTCCGCACACTCTGGGCTCTGGAACTTCACTCTGGGGCCGGCCAGGCATCCCTCAGCGTTCCAGAAGGGGCATTCCTTACTGTGCCTTGTCCTGTTACAAATTGTTCAGAGCCCAGGAAACTCTGGGCAACACATTTTTGACTTATTTCTCAAGTGTGCCTTTATATCATCTGCTCATGAGGCACGGGGTTGGGGTTTAGCGTGACTTGTTGGTAGACTGTGAGACATAAATAAATTGCATTTGAGTAAATCTGAAAAACAAGGAATCTCCCTCTTCTTTGTCCTTATCCCCCACTGCCCAATGTCAAAAATGCCCTTGATCCCAAATTGCTCAATAAACCAGGAACGATACAATGGAAATAATTTCTCTTAATACAAATGAATCCTTTCAATGACTAATTTGAAAGAGCACTAATCTACAATGAGAGCTTCTTTGAGACCCATCTTTGTCACCAACTAGCAGTGAGGTCTGCCGCAGTCATTAACCTCTGGGACCCTCTTGTCCGCTCTTTGTAAACAGAGGGCACTGCAGGAATATTGTGTAATCCTAAAAGGATGGCGCATCGTTAACGATATAACATGAACAAATAGTGAGGCCTTCGTTTATACATAATTTTGTTTTTGCTGTATGGATAAACCTTGATATTTAGAAAGTAACAGAATTATGTTACTCTCTGTATAGCCATTTGAAGTTAATTAGGCAGTGAATCTTAATTACCTACATTAGTTGAGCCTGCTAAAGTAAAACGAGACAGTTTCCGCACATTGTCTTCCAATCTGCCATTAACAGCAGAAACAGAGGGTCAAATCTTCATACACTTGGTCAGTGACCACTGACTCTGGGGTGTTTTAATTCATGACCACATTTTCATCCCACCTAACATGGTTCCTAGCTCAGGGAGAAGCATCCATCTTCTCTCTTGAAAGGAGAATGAGAGAAGCAGAGGACTGTGTACTCCCCCACTCGCACACAACATGAAATGGCAATTCTTCAAAATCTTTGCTCAGGCTATTAAATAGCTGATTCCATGACACGGCTTTCCCTTAACGATTAAATTGTTCATCAGCCAATATCTCAACCTGAAATTGTTGTCAAAGTAGTGAAATATCTCGGAGTAAGGCCATCCTCATTATGAGAGAATGTCTCAGGCAACCTGGATGTGGATGTGGCGTTTCAGAGTCCCCTTCTCTACTAAGAGCAAAGGGACTTAGAGAGCCACCCACTTGTCTCATCATGTGGCCCATTTTGCTGATAGGAAAACTGAGTCTCAGAGGGGTCAAATGTTTTACCCAAAGTCATGCAGCAGCTGATAGCAAACCTAGCACGAGAATCCAGGCTTCTGACTCCCAGTCCATTACCAAAAAGTGTATACTCGGTTTGATGAAGTGGAATTTAAAATAGCTGAGAGTGGAAAGGAAAGACTTTCAAAAGAAGATGAACTAAAAAATAAAAATTCCCCAATGGGCTCTAAGACCTTTGATGCAGGCAAAGCACTGGAAATGGATCCCGGTTAAGCTTCCTTTTGCAACTGTGCAGACTTCTCCTTTGTACCTGGGAACATGATGCATTATTCATGCAAACAGAATCTATTTGTTCTGAGACTCTACAGAGAAGAAAAAAAGTTAATGGCAAAATTAAGGGAACGAGCGATCTTGGCTGCGCTTTGGCACAGAAACCTTCAACAACCATCTAAAGTTAGATGTGGAAACCCTCCTTGGGAAAGGAGACTGAATGAAGACATTAATGAGAGCAGATCTATCAATGCCTCTGGAATCCTCCCGACTGTTCCTTACGTACAGCACTATGGTGGTTCTGGTGTCCCTGCCTTTCAAGTTTTCAGGTATTTAAGTACTAGACACCTCAGTCAAAATGATGTGGAACATATTTGTTCTCAAGGTGTGTTTTAAATGTGCAAAATAGGGGCGCCTGGGTGGCTCAGTCAGTTAAGCATCTGCCTTTGGGCTCAGGTCCTGATCCCGGGGTCCTGGATGGAGCCCTGTGTTGGGCTGTGTGCTCAGCGGGGAGCCTGCTTCTCCCTCTCCCTCTGCCCCTCTCCACTCCTTGTGCGCCCTCTCTGTCATATAAATAAATAAAATCATAAATAAATAGATAAATACATACATACACGCATGCATACTATTTGCATGTTGTGAGATGTTAGAATGGTTTGAGGAGGGAGGTCAGAGGAGTTTATAAAGTGGAACTGAGAATGGAAACCATCAAGGCAGCGCCACTCAGGAGTTAATAGGCACTTGCTTAAATTACAGGCACCTGCCAGGCAGCTGGCACACTCTGGCTCGTGGAGCAGAATTTCTCAGGTGATCTGCACACACCAGTAGCTGCCTCGCCGGAGGCCCTGGACAAATGCAGATGTACAGGCCCTGTTCCAGGGCTCTGGGAGCCGAGTCTCTGGGGATGTGGCTGAGCATTTGCGTGGCTAACCTGCTTCCTGGGGGCGCCTGATCTGGGAGACAGCTGTACGGGAGGGAAGTTCTTTCTTCCATTGCTTTATTCGAAGCTACTCCATTTGATGTAGAGAGCTGCATATAAGCTTAAATTAGGTTGGAAAGATGGCTTGAGGCCAGTTTGTGACTGGCCTTGTTTTCTGAGCCAGGTAGTTTAGGCTTTACCCCTCAGGAATTAGGTAACTGACCGCCATCTTTGAGAGCACTAGGGTAGAGCACTAGACCTGGTTGGTAGGAAAGTAACTCTCGTCACAGCAGGGAGCCCAGACAGCAGTGAGGCCAGTTCAGTCATGCAGAATTAGTTCTTAGTGACGACTTCTCATCAATTTATGTTGCTGCAAAGTCATCTAAGAGGAAAGGGATTTATGATATCTCCTGTGCAATAGAAGCTTCCCCTCTCCATGAAGAGAAAGGCTTGGAGGGGGCTCCTTTCTTTCTCTGCTTGTCTGCTCCTTTCCACCTGTGGAGAAGTAGCTAGCCTGATCAGTGCAGTTATGACCTTGTTTAGTCCAGGGCTTCTCAAATTTTGGTGTGCAGCAGACCCACTTGAGGGAGTGGGAAACTGAAGACTGTTGCCCTCCTTCTCCCCCACTCCTCCCTCCCCGGAATTTCTGATTCGGTGGGTCTGGGATGGGGCGAATAAGCTTGAGCTTCTAGCAGGTTCCCAGGTGATGCTGATGCTGCTCAACCAGGAAACCCTCTTGGAGAACAACTCCTTTCTCTGGCAGCCTTCAGGAAACAGTAAGTTTTGTTTTTCTGTTGAGTTTTTAAATAAAATAACTTCATACAGCAGAAAAGGAGAGAGGAAGGGGTGGGAGAGGATGGGCTTTGCTCAGGGCTGGAGGGTTCTGTGGGCTGTTAGGCAGACTCTCAGCTCTAAAACCAGCTCCTGGCTTCGAGATGGGGTTCCACAAGTTTGGGCCTGTGCTTGAGGACGGGGAGCCCGGCACCTCCAGTGGCTGTTCTTCGTTCCTATGGCCTAAGTGATGATCCTCCAGGAGATCCGGCCTGTCTGAAGCAGGGCTGGCTTGGGCTGCGGAAAGGGAAAGGGGGTTCGGATCATCCTGTTGGCCCCTATAGTGACCCCTGAGCTCTGCATTCAATTGCTGTCCCAGTGTCTTCCACGTTGAGGTGTCAGTGGGTTGTTCTTTGCTTTTTTTTTTTTTAATGAATTAAACTCCTTTGTACTGGCTTTATTCTCATTGTGGGAAGGCCCCTACTCCAGCTCTTCAGTCTAAGACCACCTACATAAGCCAGGGTGGAGCTGCCTGAGGGCCCAGTTGCTTCACTTAGGTGGGGATAGACTAGGAGGCTCTTTTACGGCCCAGAGCAACAAGTAGGAACCTCCAGTTTATATTTATCATTTGATACTTCTATTCCCGGGCTTTCTAGACAGGAAGAGAGTAAGAGGGGCCAATAGTATGATTTGGGCATCAAACATCTCCTCATACACTCTGTGCCATTTAGAAGGAAGGCTACCTTCTGGAGTATCTGAGTACTTGCTCACATGAGCACACATGCCGGCTTTGACCGAGAAGGTTACAGTGTGTGACGTTGCAGTGACAGGCTGATGTGATATTACTGGGACTTCAAGTCACAAAAAAGTGGAATTGTGCATCCAGAACATTAACATGTGCTATTTGGTCTTTAGATTGTCAGCACTGGGGCTTTGACAGAGAGTGCTAGATCGGCTCTCCCAAATTCTGTCTCCGTTTCATTTTGGATTTCCTCCAGGGAAAGCCTTGGCTTCATTCAGTTTCCAGGGGCTGTGGAGTCATTCCTCTCCACAGGGTCTCAAGTTGGTTCTAGATTGTTCTCTTTGTAAGCCCTGAGCACGGGTATGGGTTTTAGAGACAACGCTGAGATGGATCACAGAGAAATGGCGCATTTTATTTTATTTTTTTTATTATTATTATGTTAATCACCATACATTACCTCATTAGTTTTTGATGCAGTGTTCCATGATTCATTGTTTGTGCATAACACCCAGTGCTCCATGCAGAACGTGCCCTCCTTAATACCCATCACCAGGCTAACCCATCCCCCCACCACCCTCCCCTCTAGAACCCTCAGTTTGAGAAATGGTGCATTTTAAGTCAATGAACAGATAAAAGGGAGTACGATTTCTTCCTTTATCAGCAGCATGTCATCTTGGTGGATGGAGACAGAAAAGCCTATGAAATGGAGAGAGCATTACTGACTGTTTTTAGGAATGGAGTTTGCTCAGTTTTGCTGGAGTAGAATTCGTTCTTAAAAAACAAGTTTTTATTGTCAAGTCAGGGAAGAGCAGTAGAAAAGTGAAGGAGAAACTGTAGGAAGATGTGCCCATTGAGATAGAAGAAGAGGAAAGTCGTTGTCTTAACCCAGAGGCTGAGGACTCGGGAATGCAGATGGGAATGGGAGAAGGGCGTGCACCCAGATCTAACTGCTTCTAAAGGAAGAACTAAAACATGAAGGGGTGATTTGATAGTTGCCACATCAGAGACTGGATTTCTCCCTAAAATTTTCACCCCATGAAGCTGTACATTCTGCGTGGACCAGAATGTTTCCCAGAGCAAGACTGCAGCATTATTGAGAAACCTCTTAGCAGCATGGCAATGGGGTGGGTCAATCATAAAAGCAAATGGGAGCCACTGTAAAATCTGGGACAGCACAGGAGGGGCCTACATGGTATCTGTTCAGATTGCTAAGAGAATAACAATATAACGCATTTATTTAGTTTTCAAGATAACACAGCATCTCATGCAGACAGATACGATGTGTGCTGTGAGGGGAGCATGGCAAGGACATTGATGGTGTCGAGAGATTTAGGGCAGATAACAGAGTTTTAGCCAGAGAGGGCAACATGACTGAAATTAGGCCTGAATTTGCTGTAGATGGCCAGGGAGAGATCTCCTGGGTGGTGGGCTGCATTTATTTTCAGCAGGCCTAGAACTGACTGAATTCAACCCTCTCAGGCAGGCGACAGCACAAGATAAAATCTAGAAGGAAGAGTGCTTGGCCCGAGAGCAAAGAAAAAGGAAGGAGAGCACAGTGATCCAGCAAAACAGGGTTAGCTCCACAGTTTAGAAGAAAGAGAATCTACTTAGAAAGTAGGTTATCA
This sequence comes from Neomonachus schauinslandi, assembly GCF_002201575.2. Lineage (NCBI taxonomy): Eukaryota > Metazoa > Chordata > Mammalia > Carnivora > Phocidae > Neomonachus > Neomonachus schauinslandi. Next base: position 10,785,959 of record NC_058412.1, on the reverse strand, counting down.
TTTCTTTAAACTTCACTTGGCCCGCAGAGAAGGAGGGGGAGAAAGGAACCAGAGCACTCAGAGACTGACCCTTATGTGATAGAAAAATGAGGAAAGAAAGAAATTTTGCTGCTAGGAAAATAGAACAGGTGAGTCAAAGCCTGGAAAATTTAAAAGTGGAGGGATGTGGAAGATTTGCAGGGAGAACATTCAGTCTAAGGGCATACTGATTCTTTCCGGCCCCCAGAGGTGGCCGTGCATTGGGAAATTCATGAATTTGCTGAAAGTAATGCTAAACTGAGATAAATGTAGAGAAGCAGCAGACATCCCCTAAGAGATAAGCTTCCCAAGCCCCTTGAAACTCAAGAGCCAGAGGTAGAAGGAGTAGCCACTAATACACAGGAATGAAGTATTCCTTGGCCTCTTGCTGGGGGTGCATTAGCAGTGCAGAGAAGGCCAGGCCTGTTACAAACATCACAAGTACCTGTTACAAACATCACAAGCAATGATGGCACTAGACAGAGTCTACACGGTTCGGTGTTGAGGCCAAAGCACCTATGGTTCAAAAGAGATGGAATTTCGGAGGGCCAGATCCTAAAAGCGGGTGTCTGTGATTGCGTAAGTCTTTCAAGAAGTTAGGTTAGTTCCAGGAAAGGGGAGGCTGTGTGATGGCATTTTTTTCCCTCCAAGAAACTGGAAGGTCACAATGAACCTGTCCATACAAGATCTTTCCTAGGATCTAGACACACAGTTCTGTGCGGGCTAGCCACCCTGAGGCTGGGGGATTTGTTGTGTGGTCTCTAAATTTTGTTGCCATGAGTGTGGTGCTGTGATATTCTTTGTCCTTCTGACTGGCTAGAAAAATAGCCCTCCCGAGAACCTTGGAGCTGCACTACCTCTGTTTTGGAGGTGCTCGAAGCTCTACCCATTCCAGCAGAGGGTTGCTGTGGATGCAACTTCTTCCCAAGAACCCAAACTGCCTCTGAGTGAGATGATCTGGCTGAGGGAGAATAGAATAGGCAATTAGGGGACCTATTAGTCTCTAGAATCTTGTAAGAGATTACAAATGCAGGGGCTTAAAACAACACGGATTTGTTATCTTACAGTTCTGTCAGTGCAAAATGAATACTAAAGTAATCAGTTAACTTCCCTGGGCTGAAATGAAGGTCTTGGCAGGTGTGTGTTTCTTTCTTGAGGTTCTAGGAGAGCGTCTGGTCCCTTACCTGTTGCAGCTTCAAGAGGCTGGCCACATTCCTTGGCTCATGGCCCCTGCCACCATCAAAGCCAGGAACGGGACGTGGAGTCCTTGTCATGCTGTGCCCTCTCTGGTTCTGACCTCCTCTTCCACCTCCCTTTTCCCCTTTTATGGCCCCTTATTATTATATTGGGCCCACCCAGATAATCCAGGATAATCTCTCCATTTTAAAGTAAACTGATCACCAACCTTAGTTTTATCCGTAACTTGAGTACTTCTTTGCCATGTAAGGTAATGTATGCACAACTTCCTGGGATTAGGACGTGGACATGTTGGGAGTATGTGCGGGATATTTTGCCTAACACAGGGAGCAAGGAACTTTGGGGTTAGTTCTCTAAAGTTTAATTGACAAGGCAGAGATTATTTTATTTCCTTATTTTACTTCCTCTCTTGGAATGCAATAAACAGAAGGTCCGTATTCAAGTTTGAGGCATTTTTATGCTACTGTTCATTGTGTATCTTGTTAGGTAATATTTGGATGATATGGCTGGGCACACAACGAGATGAGGCATAGAATAGATGATGTATTTGTGGCCTAAGATGCAGCATGTGTGTGATGCTGATTTCATGAATGTCCTATTCTGATTCTCTTCGGGTGCTTCTAGGGACAAGTGGCCTGCCCAAGTCATAGAAGGAATTGTAGGTCTATGCTCATAGGGAGAAGGAGGACCTCTCAGTGTACTGACAATCTTCTCCCCATTAGCTGAAGTGTGTGTGTGTGTGTGTGCGGGGGTGGGGGAGTATCCCATTTGTCCTTAGGCTTGAGTACTATTTTCCAAACCAACTTTATTAAGAAACCCTACATGGGTGGTTCTTACAACTTCTAAGACTAATAAAGCTGTTACATTGATTCCCATTGACTGTCAGTTTTTGGAAATTACCTTCAAGGGTTAAACCCTGTGGAATAGAGGGAGAGTCATTGGCATCCAAACCTCCAGCACATCTAGCAGGGAAAAAGAAATCTTTACAGGAAGAAGCATAACGATGATGTTACAACACTTCTCTCATCCGACCAAAGCTGTGACCTAAATTAATATCCACAGCTTTGTAAACACATATGCATTTTTATGGAGTCTTAACCCACAATGCTGTGATCTTCATCATTATCATCTTCATTAGAAGCAGATGGCAGCAGAGTGTTGCCTACACACTTAGATAATGCTTAAATAATTCCTGGAAAAACAGCCAGGCAGCCTAATCAATTCTTTGAGGAGCTACAATGGGAGCTGGAGGGGCAGGGGTATAGTTAGTAAACAGTTGCTCCGAGAAATTAATTTGTGGGCCAAAGAGATGGAAAGTCTTTGAAATTGAAAAATGGAGCCCCTTATCCTCCAATCTCATCAATATCATTGGGATACATTTTTGAAATCTCATTTATTTGCCATTTCTCTATTACAAAACTTAGGGCTGATTACAGATTTGGAAAATACAGAAAAGCAAATACACACACAAATGTATTCCAATTCCCAACTACTCTGGAAAAATACACTGTTGAGAATTTCGGTGAACATGCTTTTATTAGATACAGTCCAAACAACCCTTGCACTCAGATACCTGTCCTCGAACCTCGCCTCCATGGACATTCTGGGGCCTGGGGGATTAGCTCCCAGGAATTCCTGCATTGGTGTCTTTCCCTGATACAGGCTGCACACACTAGCCAAGCTTTGTTTCCTGCTGCCCTTCTTTCAAAATTGCAAATCTCAGTATCCTGAAACATTTGTTATACTTTTGTTGCATCCCTTGGGCCAGGCAACCTTGAAGGCAGAAGCCATTGTGTGCTCTGAAGATAGACTATGGAGGAGAGCTCAACTCTGTTGATTTGCTGCATATTTATGTTATTTTTTTGAATTCAGCATATTTTTCAGGTGTTTTTTTCTTTTGATAAAATAGATGTTTTGAACTCTCTCCGTGATTTATTTACTTATTTTTTAAAGAGACAAACAGATTAATAGGAATGGCCTCTGCTTATAATCTCTTTTCTAGAAGAAGCTGAGTCAGAATAAATGGACTTCCTTCTTCCCTCCCATCACTATTATTTTTCTTCTTCACTACAGGTTAAAAAATGAGCAGAAAGACGTTTTGCATATTGTTTTGGGGCCCAAATACAAAAAAAGTTAGCTGCTGTGACAACTCAATTTTGAAATGATATTCCTAAGAAAGTATTCTGAAATGAAATACATTTTAAAAACTTTTTCTCAATTTATTAGTTTTTTTTTTTTTAAGTCTGCTTCTTTACAGGTTGTCTAGGTATTTTAATCTCTGTTCAACAGTTTTAAAAACTCTTTATGGCAAACTGTCTATAACTATTTTCCTAGACAAAAATATTTTGTCTAATAATTTTCAAATGCTGTTTGATTTTTTTCAGAAATCTTGTGATATAGACAAATCAGAGCTTATATACTATTTACTGGGGAGGAAACCTACCAGAATGTTTCCTAATTTTATTTCCCTTTCTTGTTGAATTTATTTCTGACTTGTATGTAAGCCCTTGAGTTATACTGGTGAGTGGTTACTGCGGAAGCTCAAGGCCACACCGCTAGTGAATGGCAGACCCAAGACCAGAGCCAAACATCCTGTCTTTGAGTTCTTAGCTCTTGGCACTCACATTGCTTTCTATCCAAAAGGACTAAAATCATTTCCATTAGGGTGACTAAGGAAACATAAGAGATTCTTGACTGGAGAGCTTTTACTGCAAAGGAAATTCTTTTTCATGTTTGAAAAGCTTCAAGCTGCAGTGTTGGCTTTTACTCCACAACCATGACCAAACTCATCAATTCCTCGGTGGAGAGCATGCTGGGAAGAGGGAGGAGAAAAATGGACACCATAATGTTTTCCCAGGGCTGAAGGGTCCTCCGTTGAAATGTAATTTCCTAGAGCTTGTTACTAGTTAATTTGACCAATATTTATTAAGCACTTGTTCTGTCTCAGAGACTGTTCTAGTTCAGGAGGTAAAACAGTGAACAAAACAGACAAACAGCTCTCCCTCCTGGAGCTTGTATTTTAACCATTGTCTCAGTATTTTTTATTTTTGTTAATATTCCTATTTAAGGCTGCCTTTAGCACCACTTACCTGAATGCTATCATTGTATTAGTGATATTTGCTGGCGAAGCAATCATTACTACTTGCTGGCTTCTTACAACGTGCCAGGCACCGCACTAAGCGAATCACACCGAATCTCATCTGATCCTCATAACCACCCGTATTAGCAGGCTGGCATTCTAATTTTCAGTCTGTATCATGAGTACATAGTGGATCCAGGATTTTAACAAAATAGGTCTGTCCTCCTAAAGCTGTGGTCTTCACCACTGTCCACCTTGGCTTATCTTAAAAATTGTTGTCTTAGGCTGCAGGTCCAAGAAACTAGTTCAAAGTGAAAATTAAAATTGTTTTAGTTTTGTATCAGGTAAATTCAAAATATATTAGCTTTCAAATCATAGGGATGCATTTGTTCTTTAAGTCCCATCGTGAAGTGGTAACTTAGAAGTGCAAACTTCAGGGTAGATCATGAGATACATCTCCTGACTTTTCTAGTTTATCATGCAGATCTCTGTTACTGTTGAAAACTAGACAGACAACAGTTATCAGCAGTTGTCTTCAGTCCTTTGTGGTTGATCGAGAGCAAGAGTTGAAAATGGCGTCCAGTCCTCATGATTCTGACCACGTTTTTACATAGCTTTGGAAATAACAGCGGGCTCCAGATGGCAGAGGAGGTTAAGATCACCACAGATGTGCAAACAGGTGGGATGAGTGGGGAAATTAGTAAAACATGTCAGGGGATATTAATAGCTGCTAATTATTGAGAGATCCTACTATGGTAGGCACTCCCACTCAGGGGATGACCTACATCATCTCATTTAATCCTCCTGGCAGCCCAATCTAGGATGTGATTGATGCTGAGAGCAAAGACCTTGCTTGTGGTTGTGCTGCTTGTGGGTATCAGGATTGGACTCCAGGTAATTTTAATCCTTCTCCACTCTGTGACATTGTCCTGAGGATTCAGAAGGGGACAGATTAAGCCAGGCTGGAGAGATGGGGAGGAAGGCTACTTGGGGGTAATCCCTCTAAATTTGAGTAAAAATTCCTGCTAACATTTTTATCCCACTTACATCCCTTGAGCATTTCAGGTGTGATTCGACAGTTTTGACCATGGACTTCCTTATATTGGGTGGAGCTATCCCATATTGCATTGGTAATTATAATTAGATACTTAATCAGTTGTAATGATCACACTTTTCTCTCTCTACTGCATGTCTTTGCCCCATTCATATTTATGCACACTTTATTATTCTCTTCATTTTCCTTGCTGAAGCCACAGAATGCTGAAGCTTGCTTTCAAAGTTGTCTTGTGCTTCTTGTATTTTGTCTCAGATTCTAATATTGAAGCAAAAAGAAATTATATAAGGCAAGATTTCATGATATTCTCAATTAGAAAAAAAAATACGTTGCAAACAGAATGCACAGGTATTCAGAAAAAGACATTAGGTACCTTGGCCTTTGTCATGAAAGCTTTTATTATGAAGTCGGTTAGAAACCATAATCTATTTGGCCCTGCAATGTACCCAACCTATGCCCAGAGATATGGCTAATCTTTACTGCTCTGTTATATGAATCAGATAAAAGTGCCCCCTCTATATGTGTACACTTCCAGGCAAGAGGAAGGTGCCTTGCTGAGGAGAAGCAGGTACCCTTTCATCCAGGTGGATAGCCCTGAGCCAGGACACAAGCTTGGCAGGTGGGAAGAGCGGTGGATGGCGGCCAATATACCAGGAAACTTGGTGAAGCACATGAACGGCAGTCAGGCACTGGGGGCTTGCCTGTGGCTGTCACCATTAAGGCTATATAGGTTATGTGCCTTTTTTCCTCCTATGGAGGAAATAACAGGTAGAATGCTGAGTATTTTGCATTCAATCCTCATAGGCTTAAAATCACCTGTTAAGGAGGTAATAAGGAAACGGACCAGAAGTTAAGAGCACACAGCTATTGAGTGTGGGAGCCAGGATTCAGACTGAGTTCTGATTAACTCTAAAGTCTGGCTCATTCTTGCTGATAAACTACTACCTTATCTCTGCACCGAAAAAAATTTTCAAACTTCTTGGGTGACACAATTAGCATTTATGAAAAAAAAGTAGCAAACAGAATCCTCTGTTACTTGAGCACATCAGACATTTCCCCATCTCTTTGCCTTTGTTGAATCCTTTTTACTATGAGTTCCTTTTTCTTCTTATTTCTATGTGTTCAAATCCTAGCTATTCTTGTAGAATTTGATCTCATGCTACTCTTTCCACATAGCTTTTCTTGATTCACTTCAATATGGAAATAATCTCACTTTTCCAAATCACCAAAGCACATTCTTTTCCTACACTTACGGGTCTGATCTTGTTCCAAATTCCATTATGCCTATATACTTATATGCCTTTCCCCCTCGTGTATTGGGCTATAAATTCTTGGATGCTGGGACTATGTATAATTTGTCTTTTTAGTACCACTGCCTGGCATAATATAGGACCTTTGGTTTCTAAATGACTGATTGAATTAATTATTACTCAACACTAATCAAGGCTTATTTTGCAAAGAATGGTATTCAAACCACACATACAATTGGAAATAATGGCAAAATTTGGTTAAGATATTTTAAAGGAAACCTTTAAGTATCAAAGAGCTGACATGGCAAATGTTATGGGTTGAAATGTATCTGCCCCATATTCAAATGTTGAAGTCCTAGTCGCCAATAACTCAGAATGTGACTTTATTTGAAGACAGGATCACCACACTTAGTTGTGAAGAGACTAGAGAGAAACAGTGCATTACCTAGAGGGGAACAACAGTTTGAACAGCAGATTTTTCATCTGAAACCATGGAAGCCAGAGGAAGTGACACAAAATATTTCAAGTGCTGAAAGAAAAGAACTTTCAATTCTGGATCTTATAGGCAGCAAAAATATCCTTCAGGAATGAAGGGAAAATGCAAATGTTTCAGAGGAAGGAAACCTAAGAAAATTTGTTGTTAGCAGAACTACCTTTGAAGAATGACTAAAAGGAGTTTTCCAAACAGAAAAATGACAGAAGAAGGAGGCTCGTCTATAGAAGAAGAACAATAAAATGTGTAAACCTAGAGATAATATAATAGGCTTTTGTACATGAATGTTTAAAAATTATGGTTGAAGCAAAAATTCTAACATCTGATCTGGGGCTCAGTGTATGTAGAGAAATAAGTCATTTATATTTTATTTTTTTATTTTATTTATTTATTTATTTATTTATTTAAAAGATTTTATTTATTTATTTGACAGAGAGACACAGCAAGAGAGGGAACATAAGCAGGGGGAGTGGGAGAGGGAGAAGCAGGCTTCCTGCCGAGCAGGGAGCCCGATGTGGGGCTCGATCCCAGGACCCTGGGATCATGACCTGAGCCGAAGGCAGACGCTTAACGACTGAGCCACCCAGGCGCCCCTATATTTTATTTTTTTTAAGATTTTATTTATTTGAGAGGGGGAGAGAGAGAGCGAGCGAGCACATGATCCCTGGGGGAGGGGCAGAGGGAGAGGCAGACTCCCCGCTGAGCAGGGAGCCAGATGCGGGACTAGATCCCAAGACCCTGGGATCATGACCTGAGCCGAAGGCAGATGCTTAACCAACTGAACCACTCAGGTGCCCCAGTAATTTATATTTTAAAGGCAGAATGAGTAAAGGGGACTATACAGAACTAAGATTTCTATATTTTACTTAAGTGGGAGAATGTCCATATAGAGATACACAGGCTCTAATAGGTTATATATGTGTGTGTATATATATATATGTGTGTGTATATATATATGTATATAGTAATTCTTAGACTAACCATGAAAAATACTATTCAAAGTGATATTCAAAAACAATAAATCAAATGAGAATAACAAAATATTCCAGTGACCTATTGGAAGGCAAGAAAAAGGAGACATGGAAATGAAAAGCAAAACAAGCAGAAAGCAAATAAAAGGACAGACTTAAGCCCTAATGAATCGATATTTAATTTAAACATTAATGGTCTAAATACAGATTAAAAGACAGATTGGTAGATTGGATAAAAAACAGGACCCAACTTTATACGTCTACAAGAAATTCACTTAAAACAGCCACATAGGGGCGCCTGGGTGGCTCCATGGATTAAGTGTCTGCCTTCGGCTCTGGTCATGATCCAGGGTCCTGGGATGGAGCCCCGAGTGGGCTCCCTGCTCAGTGGGGAGTCTGCTTCCCCCTCTCTCTCTGCCCCTCCCCCCCACTTGTGCTCTCTCTCACACATGCATTCTCTCCCTCTCTCTCAAATAAATAAATAAAATCTTTAAAAAGCCCACATAATCATATAGGTAGATTTAAAGTAAAAGGATGGAAAAAGGTGTCGTGCAAATAAAAGTAAAAAGGTATTCAGCAATGCTCTGTAAGGCACCCCTTTCATGGCACGCAGGGCAGGAGGGTTCTTGAACCTCTGAGAGGGTGGTACACATAGTGATTAATTTTACCCTTTGGTAATTTAGGTATGCAAAATGTAATTTTTAGGAAAATGACTAAACTAATTATAATGGAGTATGTAACCTCTAAACCAGCTGAAGAAAAAAAATACAATGAAATAAGCAGCCAACGTAAAAGAAGTGAGAAGGGGAGAACAAATGTAACATAGGACAGGTGGGAGAAATAGAAAGGTGGGGGTGGAGATGGACGACGAAGAGGGTAGGCCCTAATGGATGTTTCTAAGGGACTGGCAATGTGGTGGTACCACACGGGCTCCCTTTAATGTATGCTTCATATGCTCTTCACACAAAAAAATTTAAAGGGGGTGAAGGGCCCAAGTCCTGCTTTACTTGATGGGTTATCCCTGGGAAAGTAGTTTCTTCTGTTCATCCAAAAAGTAGGGATTCAGCCAATTTTCAACCTGTTCTTGTTTCTCTGATGTCCTGAAAGCTCTGTTCTGGGCTCCCCTCTCAGGTTAGTGTTTCCTCATGACCTCACCCCTGAAGGGAGGGGTCTAACCCATAAACATTTCTCTTTCCAGAACCTTCTCCTCAACTCTTACACATGCTCAAGCCTTTCTGTACTCAGTTCACCTTCTAACCTGGCTGCTGCCAGTGCTTCTCAGAACTTCTCCAGCCAACCGTCTTGGCAGAATTTTCTAGAGTCACTCTCCTCCACTTTCCCACCCATGCCTGCATGAAGCCATCAGACTAACAGAAACTATTCTTACCTAAGTAGTCAGTCATCTTCTTGGAATAAAATGTCTGTGTGTATTCCTCATAACTTTTGCTGTTTGATCTCTTAGCTGCATTTGGCAGAGAAGACCACTTTCTTGCTTTGGAAACTCTTCGATTCCTTTGCCTTGAATTTACATTCTTGTTTTCTTCTTTTCCTTTGATCCCTTTTAATCAGTATTTTATTCTGGATACTCTTTCTATGTTTCTGTTTGTTTTTTCTTCAAGACCCCTTTGCCTTCATATTCTACATACCCTTTGGAGTTAATCTTATAAAGTTCTTTGGCTTATTTTTGTTTGGTTGTGTGTGTGTGTGTGTGTGTGTGTTCTTGTTTTGGCTTCTACCTGGTGATACTCTCAGATCTTTATTCTCAATACCATCCTATCTTCTAAACTCCTGCTTTATGAATCCAATTAGCCACTTGGTAGATCTCTCACTTGAATATCTTGTAGTCATCATAACCCAACATGTTTAGAATGGAATTTCTTAGTACCTCCCCAACCTGCTCTGCCTCCTGTTTCCAGCACCAGCATCTACCCAGCTGTCCTAAAAACAGATCTGGGTATCATTCTAGATTCTTCAATGGATACAGATTCATAAGGTCCTATTTCTCTGTTATCTGGCCAGTATTTTACATCTCTACAGCTACTGCCCCCCCCCCGCACCCCCCCACATAGATTTTGCTGCTGTCACCTTTTATTTGGATTACTGCAATGACTTTAAGACAAGTCTTCCAGCTGCTAGCTTTACCACCCCCAGTCATTCTCCTCAATGCTGCCCATTCTGCCTATAATTTACTGAGAATGTGCATGTTCTCATCTAGTGAAAATCTCTACCTTGGCTTTACATCTCCATTAGGATTTATTCCAAACTCCTTAATATGGGAAACACGAGTGCCAACATGTGGGGGTCCCAAGGCATCTAACATTTTCGAATCATACTGTCAATTTAATATTTAAACAGCCTGACTGTAACCCCCATTCCACAAGAAAACTATCTTTCTCCTTGTATCTCAGAGTTCCTGTGGGGAGAATAGTTAGGATTTTTTTCTTATTCCCTTTCCCCATTGAATTCCTGATGGTTCTATCTCACACCTCATAGGATTGCTGAATACTTCCTAAATATTAGGGTTCATTCTGGAGGGCTGCTTCTGTTTTTATTTTCTTCCAAAGAACTTGAATACAAGGTCATAACTGACGTTTACTGAAGCTGGGTTGGGTAGCAGTTAGAGATTCCCACATAGTACTTGGAATACGTTGAAACTGCTCTTTAGTTTTGCTGTCATAGAAGTTACTTGGCCTCACTCCCCACTTATCTGTCTCTTTCTCTAGTAGAAGACTCTCCTCACCTCTTGCTATCTTAATCTGTGTTTTAATAGTCCTCCTCGTGCTTTTGTCTGGGCTGTCCATGGAAGCTGGAAGTTGCATCTCTTGTAGAGGGCAATTCATCTTTCTTTGCTCCCCCTCCCTTCCCACATCAGGCTACCACCGAGTTTCCTCTCCTTTCTCAAGCAATAGATCCATCATGGTTCTAAAAAAAAAAAAATCAATTGCTCCAGGGGTGAATTGTGTTATTCCTCTAGAATAAAGAAGAGTAACCGTAGTGATGTCTTGTTTACTAAATAGCATTCTTCATTCCTGCTACATGTGGCCATGTGTACGTGGCCCCGACCCCTCTCTTATTTTCTACTGTGGACCTTCTGCATGGCACTTAGCACTTGCATGACCAGGCTCCTCTCTGCCTTAGCATTGCCTTCTTCTCTACTTCTTGGAACACCCTACCACCAAACTCTTGTAGCTAAAACTTTCTAAAAATCACATTTTAGGTTAAGTCCTTCAGTGAGGGTCACTCAATGCTCTGGATTAGGTTAGATGCTCCTGACATGTGCCTTTAACCAATGCTGTTCCCTTCCTGTGGTAAGTGTCCTGTTTCACTGTAATGATCTGCCTGCTCTCTGAGGGCAGGGGCTGTTGTCATCTTTGCCATGGTGAATTGTATCAAGTACAGTCTCTGATATGTTATAAAAATTCAAACACATACGCCATATAAATGAAAAACAAGTTCATGACTCTCTTCTGAGAAGCTCAGAGGAATCTTCATTGTCCTTCTCTACCAATTTGGGACCAGGACTGCCAGTCATTCGGATAGACCATATTTGCCTTCCAAACTGGTCAATTTCTATGATCTTACCCATCTCTGCTGTACTGATATTCTGTGATCTTAGGTCATTTTTTTTTCTTTTTACAAAAGTAAAACAAACAAAAAACACTATTATTTCTTATAGTTTTCAAGCAGAGTAAAAACAGACTTAGGCTTCCCAGTTAGATTGCATCATGTTTCTAGGACATCTTTATTTAAGGTAGGCACTAAGGAATAGCTAGATTATTAGAATGGTTATTTAGTAAATCCCTGTAGCATGAATCCTTTATCACATTTGCCTATTGTATGGTTCATTTATATCCTATTTTACTTTGACTCATTTGATTTACTTATCTTGAAATATTCTACATTCTCCTATAAACTTGATCTTCAGAGTATTCCTCTCGTGTAACAAAGTTATTTTTTACCAACTTAAGGATAAAAGAACTACATCCCCATTTGTCCTTCCAAAAACCTTTGATGAGTTATTTTAAAATTGATTCAGTTAAATTTATAAACTATTATAATATCATAGGGACATACATTCTTTTCAACAAATGATAGCAAAGTTACCTATGATTTTAAGCATTTTTTGCATAATGAAGATAATTTAAAACTCTTTAGATCACAAAAATATTTCAGATGACTATCTCATGTGAGCCTCACAGCTACCTCAAGCAAAGGGGAGGACAGTACTTTTTTCCCTATTTTACAGAGGACAGCATGGGAATATGGACCTTTAATGCAAGGCAAACATTTGTAATTTTCTTTTTTGACTTTGAGAAAATACGTGACATTTCACAGTTTGATAATATATTGTGTTTCCATACAAATATCACATGAAAAATAAAAAACTAAATTAAGTAAACTTAAGAAATATATTTGTGTCAAGCACATTTTCATAAGAACAAAAACTTTGGGGCAAAATAGCCAAGTACATGCAGTGCAAATGTACTGAAGACTTTTAAGTTGCTTTATCAAGTTAATCTTGACTTGACTTTAATCATTTGACTAAAGTGGTAAAAATACGAAGTGAACTTCCCATTTAAAGCTGATGGTATCAACCTTCTGTAAACAGACGATTCAGTTAAGGAAATCCATTTTTAAAACACTATAAATATGGGTTTGCAGCATCTCAAACTCTAGAATTCCACAGAATTTTAGAATAGAAAGAGATCTTTCAGATCTGTTAGTATTATGAAATGTCAAAGAACTGCAGTATTCGAATGGCATTTGGAGATGCTCTAGACTAGGAGTCATATTTGGGTCCTGATGCATGAAGAAATTTTCATCAATCCTTAATATATGGGAAAAAAAACTAGTAATTTTTTCATGAACTCAATTATATGACATTAAAGCATTGTTTTTTTTTTCTAATATTTCGATTGTTCCGTGTTTTTAAAATTGATACTTTTTGTTTTTATTTGGAGAATTAAAAATTGGCTTATCTCGGCTTTCCCTTCTCCTCCTTTGGGTGTGTGTTAGGGAATTTTATGAGTCTGTGGTATCAAGCAATTTGAGTCTAAGGGATATTTGCCATTGCTGATGCCTCCTGAATACAGATGCGTAAGCTCTGGGCCAGAGGTGGTAGATGACTTGCTCTAGGTCATTATTTGGAACCACATCCCCTGATTCCCAGGCCAGGTCTGCCCCAGCTCCCTGTGCCACCTCGGAAAGCCTGGGCTAGCTGCTTTTCTTCTGTGCCAAATCCAACATCCCATTAAAATTCTACTCACTAATTCATAGGCATTAAAAAATTAAAAATCTAGGGGGCGCCTGGGTGGCTCAGATGGTTAAGCGTCTGCCTTCAGCTCAGGTCATGATCTCAGGGTCCTGGGATCGAGTCCCGTGTCAGGCTCCTTGCTCAGCGGGAAGCCTGCTTCTTCCTCTCCCTCTACTGCTTCTCCTGCTTGTACTCTGTCACTCTCTCTGTTGAATAAGTAAATAAAATCTTTAAAAATAAAAAAAAATTAAAAATCTATCCCTTTTGTCAAGTACTTTTCCTTTTATTAATTATCGAATCACAACAGACTCAATTGATTAATAACCCTTGTTACACGTATTTCCAGCTTATTGATAAGGTCCATCCAGGTACTACAGTGTACATGAAGGAAAGTTTATTTAAAAATTATTAGAGCATTTAAAATGAAGGTAACTAAAGCTAAGCCAGTCACAACAGGAGAATTGTGGGAAATTCATGAGGGAGGAAATTACTTTCAATGGTTATTTTAAGTAGATTCACTCTCCAGCATTGAGCCTACAGAAGACAGCATCTTAAATACAAATTTTATCCTCAGATGGCAGAAAAACTGTTAAACAGCTGGAGTCCTGGAAGGAGAATGGCCTTGAGTTGGGTGGAATTCCAAAGCATGGTATAAAAACAAGTGACTGATATTTTTATTTATATCATTTATCTTCAAGAGGAGGCAAGCAAATATTTTTTTAAAAAAGTCAATAATTTTCTTTTTATTTGTTGAGACAAATGAAAAGGTCAGTAGCCAAACTCCTGATGTGAGGTGCTCCAGGGAGACAGGACCACTGCGGTGATTTTGTTTAGTCTTGTAATTACTGCCCATCTGCAAAGAGCATGCACATTTACATACTATGAAGCAATGTGTTATCAGTACAACAAAATGCAGGATGCTACAGCTGGAGCTGGCAAAATTAGCTGGACCTATGGGGGAAATGAACTCTTTTAGCCTGTACTAAATGTTCCCAGGACGCCTAGAAAGTAGACCTTTTGGGGATTGATGATAGGAACAGATTTTTTCCTATGATGTGTACCATTTCTGCAGAGGGTACGTACAAGGTGAAACCACCGAGCAGCAAGAAATTAGAAGCAAGACCTTATCTTGATTTGATGTGCTAATATTTGACAAACCATTTTCAGTCAGTATCTCCAAGCATCTCTGGGATAAAATGCATGTTGCACAGGTCGGGGACACGAGGTTGTCAAGGAGCATGCTCAAAGAAAGCCACTTGGGTCGGAAGTGGTTCAAGTGGAGTGGGAACTAGCATCATGTGATTCCAGATTCATCCTTTCTTGCCACGCTCCAAATCAGACACACCTGTTTATTACTCAGTGTCTTAGGACGTATTTGCATCTTAAAGTGTACCCCGCAAGCATATTCAGTTTATCTGGAAGATGACCGTTACCTTCTTCTGAACCCCGTCATGACTGCGTGCTCTTACACATTGAGTCTTAGAGCGGGAATCTTGAACTGAGGGTGTGAAATTAAGTAATGGCCCCGAATCCAGCCCAGGTCCAACCCCATGGTTTGGCAATTATGTCTCTAGGCTTCCAGCTGAGTTACCCAGCACATCCTGTTCCTTCTCAAAGCTGCTTTTAACAGAGAGGATAGTCACGGTAGCCTTGTCTAACCCTCAGAGGGCTGAACAGATAACTGAGTGCCAAGAACTAAACTAATACCCACAATATTAGAGCCCTCATGTGTCTCCATGAATAAATCAAGTGGCTTACCCCAAGCTGTGGATGGCTCAGCTTCAGTTAGGCTGGACTTTCTCCAGCACTGATGGTTTGCCCTTTCTCTTCTTCTGGTCCAGCTTTGGCAGTGTCAGTTCTTGAGTTCTGCTCCCTTGTGAGGTTGCCTGCTAATTTTTGGTGTCTTACCAACTTCTGGGGAGATCTCTTTCACTCTTGTGTTTTCCTAATGATACTGTGACCTTAGAAGCTGACTTTTATTACATTTCATTCCCATTTTAAAACACATCTGAATGAGCTCAGCATTTATCTCTCAAACTTTCAAGACTTCTGCCTCCTTGTTCTGCCTTGTGATTGTCCCGAGTTCCAGAGCAAATCTTGACATGGGTAAGGATCTTGAGAGAGACAAAGAGCTCAGCCACAGATTCTAGATTTAAGATCTATTCAGTTATGAGTGCCTTGATTTCAGAGAGTTCATGTCTGAGTGGTAGCAGAGTGGAGCAGAAAGAATAGGAGGCCTGCAAGGTGGAACTTTGAGCTGCCTCCCCGTTTCACTGCTAACTCTGTTCTATAACTCTGGGTAACACAATTCTCTGTGAGCCTGATGAGTAAGAAGATGATGTCTAAGGACCAGCTCAGGCTGCAGCCATCTGGGGCTTGCCATCATCCTGAGGTCTAGAGCAACAGAAGTGCTCCATCTGAATTCTTGACAGGTAGGCGTCTACTGCTTCCTATCTGTGGGAATCAGGCTACACACACATACAAGCAAAGCACTCTCTATTATGTTTTTGGAAAAGACTAAGGACCAGGTTCTTGGAGCATTTTTTTTTTAATTTTAAAATTAAAATTTATTTTTTATTGAAGTGTAGTTACCATACAGTGTTGTATTAGTTTCAGGTGTACAATATAATGATTCAACAATTCTATACATTTCTCAGTACTCATCACAATAGGTGTACTCTTTTTTTTATTATGTTAATCACCATACATTACATCATTAGTTTTTGATGTAGTGTTCCATGATTCATTGTTTGTGTATAACACCCAGTGCTCCATTCAGTACGTGCCCTCTTTAATACCCATCACCAGGCTAACCCATCCCCCCATCCCCCTCCCCTCTAGAACCCTGAGTTTGTTTCTCAGAGTCCATAGTCTCTCATGGTTCATCTTCCCCTCCAATTCCCCCCCTTCATTTTTCCCTTACTGCTATCTTCTTCTTTTTTTTCTTAACATATAATGTATTATTTGTTTCAGAGGTACAGGTCTGTGATTCAACAGTCTTACACAATTCACAGCGCTCACCATAGCACACACCCTCCCCAATGTCTATCACCCAGCCACCCCATCCCTCCCACCCCCCACCACTCCAGCAACCCTCAGTTTGTTTCCTGTGGTTAAGAATTCCTCATATCAGTGAGATCACATGATACATGTCTTTCTCTGATTGACTTATTTCGCTCAGCATAATACCCTCCAGTTCCATCCACGTCATTGCAAATGGCAAGATTTCATTCCTTTTGAGGGCTGCATAATATTCCATTGTATATATATACACCACATCTTCTTTATCCATTCATCTGTCGATGGACATCTTGGCTCTTTCCATAGTTTGGCTATTGTGGACATTGCTGCTATAAACATTGGGGTGCACGTACCCCTTCAGATCCCTACATTTGTATCTTTGGGGTAAATACCCAGTAGTGCAATTGCTGGATCATATGGTAGCTCTATTTTCAACTTTTTGAGGAACCTCCATACTGTTTTCCAGAGTGGCTGCACCAGCTTGCATTCCCACCAACAGTGTAGGAGGGTTCCCCTTTCGGTTCTTGGAGCATTTTGGCAAGTCTTAGAGAGAGGTACCTAATCCTGACCCTAGAGGTTTGGAAAGACTCATCAGCTGTGTTCTCATCTATTTCTGGCTATTGGCTAGTTATAGGGTAGCAGGCATCTTAATTTTACATTAACAAGTCATCACATACAATTAGCTGATTTCATAGCAGCTAGTGATTATTAGCTTTTTTTTTTTTTTTTTTAGATTTTATTTATCTGAGAGAGAGAGTGAGAGAAAGCATGAGTGGGGAAGAGAGGGAGAAGCAGACTCCCTGAGAGCAAGTAGCCTGACATGGGGCTCAATCCCAGGACCTTGGGATCACGACCTGAGTTGAAGGCAGCTGCTTAACCCACTGAGCCACCCAGGCAACCATGATTATTAGCTTTTAAAGAAAGGGTATTTTAGTTTGAGTAGTTCTCCCAGCTTTTCAGGCTAAAAAAGAATGGACTATAAAATACCTTTAAAGCAGAACTCTCCATGTCTCCAAACTATCCCATCAGTTGAACTTTAGAACGGAATGCATCCTCTAGATCAGGTCACTCATACAGCTTAGCCTTGTCTAAGAGGGCATCGCAAGGATCAGGGCACGGAAGTGGGATTTAGAGTCAGGCTTCCCTGTCTTATTAGCTCTTGGATCTTGGACAAGCTCCATGTTTGGGCTGTTGGAAAATGTAGATCAGATAGAAGACACAAAAGAGCTTAGAAACTGTGAGTCAGTATTCACCACTATCTCTACTGATTGTGCAGAGTAATCTCTCACTGTCCTCTTGGGGACATTTAAGCAAGGACAACTTCTAAACCACTGCCAGAGTGACCTGGCACGGAGGTCATCCAATGACAGACATGAGGTGCATGGAGTGGGGTTATGGGTCACACACCAAAATGGTAGAGGAGCCTTCCAAGAAGAAATGACTCACACTGACCCCTGAGGAGACATGGAGGAGGTGAGGCTCTTTTCTGGCACAGTTTAGGGTAGGCAGGCTTTGATTCTCTCCCCCTCTCAGATTCTAGGTGAAGAAACCCTACCCTAAGGTGTGTTAGAAACTTTCCTTCCATCTTCCTGTCTTTCCTGACTCCTTTAGGGAAGGACAGGACTCTGGTAATGTCAACAGCCCAGCTGTACAGAGGATGTGGAGATGGGCTAATGGTGCGCTTCCAGGCTGGACAACTAAACTCTCTCTGTACTCTGGGTCCAGTTCAGCAGACCAACTTCAAGTCATTCTTGTCTGCCCTTAGGCTAAGGCAAAAGATGACTTCTCCAAAGAGCAGACATAGAGATGATGAAGAAACAAGACCATTTAAGAGTCCTGCATCCACGAAAGGGTACGTGCATCCCGATGTTTATAGCAGCAATGTCCACAGTAGCCAAACTGTGGAAAGAGCCAAGATGTCCATCGACAGATGAATGGATAAAGAAGATGTGGTATATATATACCATGGAATATTATGCAGCCCTCAAAAGGAATGAGATCTTGCCATTTGCAACGATGTGGATGGAACTGGAGGGTATTATGTCGAGCAAAATAAGTCAAACAGAGAAAGACATGTATCATACAACTTCACTGATATGAGGAATTCTTTTTTTTTTTAAGTGTTCCATGATTCATTGTTTGTGCATAACACCCAGTGCTCCATGCAGAATGTGCCCTCCTCAATACCCACCACCAGGCTAACCCATCCTCCCACCCCCCTCCCCTCTAGAACCCTGTTTGTTTTTCAGAGTCCATCGTCTCTCATGGTTCGTCTACCCCTCCGATTTCCCCCGCTTCATTCTTCCCCTCCCGCTACCTTCTTCTTCTTCTTTTTTTTTTTCTTAACATATATTGCATTATTTGTTTCAGAGGTACAGATCTGAGATTCAACAGTCTTGCGCAATTCACAGCGCTTACCAGAGCACATACCCTCCCCAGTGTCTATCACCCAGTCACCCCATCCCTCCCACCCCACCCCCCACTCCAACAACCCTCAGTTTGTTTCCTAAGATTAAGAATTCCTCCTATCAGTGAGGTCATATGATACATGCCTTTCTCTTTTTGACTTATTTCACGATATGAGGAATTCTTAATCGCAGGAAACAAACTGAGGGTTGCTGGAGTGGGGGGTGGGGTGGGAGGGATGGGGTGACTGGGTGATAGACACTGGGGAGGGTATGTGCTCTGGTAAGCGCTGTGAATTGCGCAAGACTGTTGAATCTCAGATCTGTACCTCTGAAACAAATAATGCAATATATGTTAAGAAAAAAAAAAGAAGAAGATAGCAGGAGGGGAAGAATGAAGGGGGGAAATCGGAGGGAGAGACGAACCATGAGAGACGATGGACTCTGAAGAACAAACTGAGGGTTCTAGAGGGGAGGGGGGTGGGAGGATGGGTTAGCCTGGTGGTGGGTATTGAGGAGGGCACATTCTGCATGGAGCACTGGGTGTTATGCACAATGAATCATGGAATACTACATCTAAAACTAATGATGTAATGTATGGGGATTAACATAAGAATAAAAAAAAAAAAAAGAGTCCTGGATCCATCAGTCACCATGCACTATGATGATGGCAAGGAATCCACCCGGGCCCCATTGTTGTGTCTCTGACGCTGTTTACTGGCCCATCTCTCTGTCTACATCTTGCACTCTGGTTCCAGCCATCTTTAGGAACCAGTGGCATCCCCATTGCTGTTTCTTTCATTTTTTTCCTCTCTTCCCTCTTCTTCACTTTTTGCTTCTTCATAACAGTAATAAGGATTATTAGTATAGTCATTTGTTACTGTGATCAGTAAGACCAGGCTCCTGTGTGGACGGAACTCACAGATCAATGCCAATACAAAGAAACAGTATCACACATGCTGTGGTGGGCTAAAGAAGGGCTTCCAGAGCCGGCCTGAACAATCAGGTCAGGAAGGCCTTCAGTGTGGGGTGGCTATGGTGGAAGTTAATCAGGCAGACTGGCGAAGACGATGGCGAATGTGATGACAAAGATATCCTGATAGAGAAAAGCACATATGCAGTCAGTGGCGGTAAAGTTGGGGGATGTATTTGTTTATTTAATGGCTTCCCCTTTGCAGACTCTGTGCCTTACTGGATGGGAGTAGATTCAGGCTATAGCTGGAGACTGAGGAGAGCCAAGTTACCCTGGGAGGATGAGGAAAGGAGAAGCAAGTGCTGAAAATGGTTTCCTCGAGACCATGAATGTCTCCTTAACAAACCTAGACCTCAAGCTCTGAGACCGAGTTCTCACTAGCTGGGCCTGTGCCACTCCGACCAAATCATGAGTGACAGATGAAAGGAAGACCTGAGATGCAAACCACATACCAGTTTAGCAAAAGAGCCCTCTCAGGATTTCCTCTAAGATCCTGCATGCAGAGAAATGACACCATTTCCTGGCTTAATAACGCAAGTTTGAGAATGTTTCCAATGACCTATTCCATTTGAGTTGATTGACTTAACTGTGCAGGGGAATTACCTTTGGTGGGGATGGGGGTGGTTTTAGGGAGACCATGGAAGTCTTCATACTTTTGTCCCTCAGTTTTCCCACTCTGGGATACAAAGCCTTGCCTTTCAGAGGATGAGATGACGTTCAGGAAACCAAGCCCCGGAAGACTTGACACAGGAGCTTCCGTGGCAGGCTGTGCTGGGCGGTCAGGGGCCTTGCCTCTCCCTCACAAGCTGGGCTCTCTGGAGCATAGGAAAATGAGAATATTAAACCATATGATCACTAAAACTCTTCTGAGATTGTGCATTCTGCTTTACTTTGAGGTATAACTGTTAATCTTCCCAGGGCAACTTTTGGTAGACAGTAGGGTAGCAATGGGCATCTGAGCAGGACCAGGCTATGCCTAGAGGGGAGGAACAGACAAAAACAGGAGAACTACCATGAATGGCTGGTTGTCCTGTGAGAGGTATCTTCTTTTTGGATGCTTAGTGTTCAGCTTGACCTATCTAAGCAATCCAGGGTCAGGTGTAGATGTCTGTCATCATAAACTCCCCTGTAAGTCTATACCCTTTGGAATCTGCCAGTTCCATGCCTGGGTATGCTTGCAGAGTTCAGCTCTTGCAGTAAGTTAATTTTTCCTGTGTGTGTCTCACCCAAGTGGGCAGCTTCCATGACAAGCTTTGGCTTTCTTACTTTTCCTCTCTTAAAAAATTCACATGCTTGGTCCTGCCCAGAATAGGCCAACATGGCATCTTATGAGGGTGCCAGATCAGAAAACAGAGGACACACAGTTTGAAAGGAAAACTCCTCATTTATATATGGCAGAAGCAGTTTCATGGTGGAAGCTACGTGTATTTTCATTATCTACAAATAGCCAACTCAAACCTCAAAATTAGATCATGTAAAGAGAAGAACTCAAGAAAAGTCAAAACCTTGAAACTTACCTGGAATGTGTAATCTTAGGAATAGTCATCTTCTGGATTAATTGTGAAATTATTATTCATATGTAACCAATGAAAGGACCTTATAATGTTTTGATGCTATTCCCCCTTCTCAAAATAGAGAATAAAAGGTAAAATGAAAATTTATTCCAGGAAAACTTCCTAGTTTTAAAGAACAGTCTGCTGTCTGCTGATACTTCCCAGGTGGATGCTCAGGCTCTCTCTGACATGCTTGAACATTATGCATGAGCAATTTGGGTTGTAAAACCAGTTTGCAAATAAATGAATTTCAGAGATCTGTTTGACAAGAAGGCAAAGTAGTGATCAAAGTGTTTCAGCTGATTAGAAGGGGAATAGAAAAAATTAGAAGATAAGAAGGAACAGGAATGCAGGGAAGGATGTATGATGTGTGTACATATGATCAAACCTGCAACCAGACAGTGCTGAGGCCTCCGGAAGACAGATCCGCTCCCACCTTGTCTTTTGGGAGCCTGCAGACTAAGAGGGCTGATGGAGGCTGTACTGTGCCCCTCTCCTACAAAGTTCCTTCACTTCTATCTCTTCCTTTCATCTCCTCAGCCATCTGCCAGGGAAAAAGGAGCAGGACTGTAATTCCCATTTCACAGACGAGACAGAAGGAAAGGGACCACTCCCCTTACAGTTCTCATCTGGGCTCTACCTTCCCCATAAGTGAAGTCCTTGTTCTGATGTCATCAGATCACTGGGGAAGTATCTTACTCATGTATGTGTGGCCTTTAGTGGTCCCCGTTCCTAGACCAGACTTCCTCAGAAATCTCTCTCCAGAAATTTGATTCTGCATTTCCAGTGTTTTCTTGGAAAAGGCAAATATTGCTTGAAAGATTAATTTCTTACAGGAAGGAAGGTGGGATAGTGGAAAGGACAGATGGAAGCTGCAGTGGGCACAGGTTACCTGGACTATCACTCAGCACCGAATGTACAATTACGCCACCATATGTCAGCTTGGCACTGGATGGCCTTCGCTTCACCATGTTTATGCTCCAGCTTCAGCGATGGCCTCATCAAGGCACATGTGTCATCTGCTGCTTGTCAGATACACCCTGCACTTTTCTCATCATTTCTCCATAGTCAGCGGGTGTCAACTTAGTTGTCTCTCTGCTCTCCTCTTCCTTCTTTTTGGAACTTTATCCGGGAGTAATTGTGATAACAGCCAACATTAATTTCAGTGGATGTGTTAGTCTTCTATTGCTATTGTAATACATTTCCAGAAACCTAGTGACTTAAAACAATGCAAATTTATTATCTTCCAATTCTGTTGGTCAGAAGTGTGAAATGGGTCTATGCTGGACTCAAATTGTGATTTGGCTAGGGCTGTGTTCCTCTGGGAGGCTCTAGGGAAGAATCTGTTTTCTTATCCCTTCTCGCTTTTAGAGGCCATCACATTCCTCAACTTGTGGTCTTCCTCCATATTCAAAGCCAGCAGTAGGGAGCCAAGCTTCTTCTCATGTTTCTTAAGTTTCTTCTCATCTCTCTGTTCACTCTCTCCTGCCGTGCTTTCCAACTGTAAGGACCCTGAGTCTTCCACACTGGAAGCAAGGCCCTCACCAGCTTGTTCACCATTATAACCTCAGAGACTAAACATAATGAGCAGAGGCTCAGTGCACACCCATCCTCTCCATGCCACTTCTTTGCCTTTCCCCTCCTGGAGTTCCTCTCCATGCTCAACTCCTCGAAGGCTATCTTGGGGTCTCCCTCCCATAAGTGTGCCTCCCAGCACCCACAGCAGAGTGTACTCCCCAACCATGTGTGGTACCATGGGAGGCCTCCCAGCCTCTAGCACAATGTGAGTTACTTTCCCTACTTTCTGGCAGGGTACAGATCCAAACACACACTCTTCAGGATGCCCTTTCTGGCTCTCTTCTCCTCCATGTCTGAGTGGTGTTACTAAATGAGAGAATTCTCATCAGCATCTCTAATTCTTTTCATCATCCCCCTGATCCCTCATCAAAAATGACTCCTGAACTCAGAACTGAGGGATGCCAAACACAGCAGGCTGATGCACCACTGAAATGCCTGGTTGATTCCTCCCTAAAATTCACAGGCTCCTATGTATTGCTTGGCAACTGCCCCACTTGGGAGTCCTAGGCTGAATGCGAATTTTCTTCTGGAAAACTTTGAAGACAGACCCTAAGGAAAAACAACTATAAAAAAATTCCCCTGTCCCCCAACTTCCTTTCTGCTCTTTTTAAGATGAAGTTTTAGTATCTTAGGGAAGATCTCATATAAGGGTCTTAGAGTCAGAGCTTGGGTTCAGATTGCAGGACAGCTGTTTCCTAAGTGTATTCTCAAGAGCAGGTTACTTAGTCTCTTGAGCAGGGCCTCTGGGTGCCACTCTGCTGGCTGTTCAGTGCCCCACCTCAGTGGTTGCTGTAGACATAGAACACAATGAGAATATCACCCCCTAGAGCTGTGCCCTGCAGCATCCCCATCTGTGCTTCCCTAAACTCTAAAATGTGGATTTGACCCACTGCCACAAATGTGGGTTATGGAGGCGGAGTGACAGTATTGTGTATTTCAAGCGCTTGGCATATATTAGGGTCACAGTAAGTAGAAGTTCATGTCCTGGTTGGAGGCTAGTTCCTGGGATGTTCTCCTGCACGCTGGGCTGAGGGTGTTTCACACAACCACTTGCGAGAGGGTGCTTTAGGCCCTTTCAGTGCACACAAACATGTAATTTGGCTCCTGATGGATTGGGGTTGATTATTGTTTACGATTGAGTGTTGTGCTTTCATCTGAACGAACTCATTAGGCACAGAGAATGAGACAGGTGCTGCTCCCTGGAGTGTCAGCACCGTACACAGCTTGTCTGCCCTGTCACTCTGACTTTGGCACAGGGAAAGAGTGTTCCAGGGCAAATACCACTGCCTGGAGTTTCTCCCTGAATCTGGACTCGGAGCGCATGGCCTACCCATTGTGCTCATTTACCGGAGCAAAAAACCAGAGTCTGACTCCATTTTTGATGTATACTCACTGAGAGCTTTCAAGCTCCACTCCCCACCCCTTGCCCCAAATCTGGACAAAAGGAAAAGAAAGCCTGGTACACCGTCCATCTGTACCAGTGGGATACTCAAACCACGTGGCCCCTGGGCCTTGTGCACAAGGGCCTTCACTCTGACCCCAGCCCCTAACCATGATATAAACCAAGCCACTTTCTCCTCTCTTCCCTTGAGCTATTTCTCAGCAGCTTGGGTACCTGTCCTGCTTGTCCAGAAAGTTCCATTATGTGAGTAATATATCTTTTCTTACCATCTTGGTACAAGTATAACATCATCCGTCTCAATATCAGAACGAATTCTGAGTGGAAGCTTGGTTACATCTTCCACTGGGCAACCACAAAATATTAATCTTGCCTTTAATGACTGAATTTGGAGGCAGCAAGTGTAGAAAGAAAAGAATATTGGACATGAGTTTGGAAAATCCGACGGTCTTGTTTCAGCCAGTCATCAGCTGTATGGCATTCGTGAAATGGTTTACATGCTTTCACTTTTTTGAAATGGGCATTGTGATTAGTCGATGGATAAAGACTCGGAAGTGCTTAACACGTTAGGGTGCCTGGGTGGTGCAGTCGGTTAAGCATCCAACTCTTGATTTCTGCTCAGGCCATGATCTCAGGGTGGTGGGATCGAGCCCCACGTCGGGCTCCCTGCGCTGGCATGGAGCCTGCTTAAGATTCTCTCTCGCTCTCTCCCTCTGCCCTCCCCTCCCGTAAAAAAAAGTAAATAAATAAAGTTCTTAACACTGTGTTCACATGTGGTGGTGGCTGGGTTCTTATGCTGATTCAATGGTCAGTGCCGGGCACAGAATAGGTATCTTCTTTCCTTTTTACCTTCTCTTCTCTTGCTACTCCTTCATCACTACTAAGAAATTCCACAGTAGATCTTTGCTTCTTGCTCAGCTCCTGTCTCAGTGTCCTGTGCAAGCCTGGCACTAGGTTACCTGCCTGAGAGTTAAAGGCAGGCCCAGAGAAGGCACTGGGTTCCATGATGCTGAACAGCCCACTCAGGTTGGAGAGCAGGGAGGGAGTCGGAGAACTCACCCGGAGCTGTTAGCATGTGGGCTGGACAAAAAGGCCTTGGAATGATCATCGGCAAAGGCCACGTGAAAAGAGGAAACCAGATTTTTGGCTTTGAGGGAAAAGAGTGTCTGTCTTGTGGCAGAGTAGAAGTGTATTGGCGGACTTGCTAAAATACAGATTGTGGACCCAGACTCTTCTGAAAGGGCATTTTGGAAAGAGGGGGATGAGCATCAAAGAGAGGAGAAATCACACTTTGGGGCAGACATGGGTGGGGAGCTCAGAGTCTTAAATGAAAAGGCAATGGTCAAGAAAGGAACCTTGTGACATGTGGGACGGCGGGGGGTTGTGGTTATGAAACACTCTGCAGTTGAGGGTATTGTCTTCTGGAAGACTGCGTTACAAGGAATGATAGTTAACATGATCTGCTTTTGCTATGAGACCACAAAGCCACAAGTGAGGTCTTTTTTTCTTCAGCTCAGTCTTGTTCTATACGTATGCCCAATTCATTGTTGTGGTTTTCAGAGGAAGATTTGATCATCCTTGTTGTTGCCTGAAATTTAGGGTGACCTTTCTTCAACATCGTGGAGAACTTTTTTCTTTCAGGGGAACAGTTCTGTTTTCTGGCCAACTCCCCTTCATGGAATAATAGGACTCTAGATCACCAGAGCTAGAGCAACTTTTCAGGCGATCCTGAAGGGTCTGACCTCACTCGCTACTGGTGAGGAGAACAACGTCTAATTAGGGTAACTCCCCAAGATCATACAACCAGTTAAGAATGGGCCCTCCTGCATTTTTCCTGTGTTAGACCGCCAGTGACCATCTCTCAGTATCATGAGGAACGGTATTATTTTTTTAAAGATTTTATTTATTAGTTTGACAGAGAGAGACACAGCGAGAGAGAGAACACAAGCAGGGGGAGTGGGAGAGGGAGAAGCAGGCTTCCCGCGGAGCAGGGAGCCTGATGCGGGGCTCGATCCCAGGACCCTGAGATCATGACCTGAGCCGAAGGCAGACGCTTAACGACTGAGCCACCCAGGCGCCCCATGAGGAACATTATTAATCCACTCATACATTTAATGTGAACTTGAGTTTTTTTCTAAACTTTATCTGGGTCTCTGATAATGTGTTTTGAAATTGATCCCACCTGACTTTGTGGCCTTCCATCGAATCTTAAAATCACAGGACAAGGTAATGGTGATAAGCCTTCACATCCTGTACAGTGCAGACGTACTCTTTCCAACATTTCTGATCAGGAAACATCTAGTTTTCTGTAACAATTCCAGTGACAAGAACCAATACAGACTCTGAGTCACTCTGCTTTCTCTTATTCATTTTTTTTTTTTTTTTAGCATAGTACCCTCTGCCTGACCCGGCCTATTTGTTCTTCATTTTTATCTTCTTCCAAAACTTAAATCCTTTATTCTTTGGCCAGAAACATTTTTCTCAAAAAAAAAAAAGAAAGAAAGAAAGAAAAGAAAACATTTTCTCAGTTCCTCAGCTTTCTTGACCCTGGTTTGTTTGGCTTTGTCATCCATTGTTCGAGTCTTTTTAAAATCGAAGCTTATTGCAGAGCTTGGTGAACTGATTGTAAGAACGAACAGTCTCACCTATTTTTTGCTTTCATTTGGATGATGAGTGATTGTGTATTATGTCTTCCGTGCCACAGTCACCTCGCGGAAGAGACACAGTGCAGGTGGTATCGCTCTGGATGAGGAAACCATTGGCTGAGTGAGGCCCCTTCATTCCCAGGCATCCACACGATTGGCAAGAGACAGATTTAGGGCTGGCACATTGATCTATATCATTCGAGCTCAGTTTTGTTTTTGACAACACTCTGTGTGTTCTTCCCATTAAGGCAATGTCTTGGTGACGAGAGGGATGGCAGGGCGTTTGGGGGAATGTGGGATAGTTCTCTGTGTCCCTAAAATCAGCCCTATGCTATCATTTCCTTCCCCATACCTCGTTTCTGATAGCCCCCTGTGTCATATGTGATTTTATTTTTTACATTTTGCCCAGTTTGAGTACTCATTCCTTTCCTCTCGCCCTGCCTTACTGTCTGGCCTAGATCTCTTGGGAGGGAAGCACAGTTTTTCCCAGATTGTGCATAGCTTCCCAAATTCACGACAGCCATTCGCCTTTGATTTCCACACTGGAATCTTGCCTATGAAATGTGTCCAACTGTTCCTAGGTAATTTCTCAGTTTCAGACTAATTCCAATCATGTTGAAACAAAACAGACTTGTGAGACATAAGCTCAATTTTTAGGTTCTGACAACTGGCATTTTTTCATCTTGTTCTAAAATTAGCAGTGATTTGAGGGAGGGGTGGGGAAGAGTAGGCAGCTCTTGGCATCTGGTATGTCGGGGGGCAGAGAATGGGGAGGAAAGCCAGGTACATCGCTCTCTGACCCTCAACATCATTGCTGGTGAGCCAGGCGTACCCCCGTTGACCTGCCGCTCTGCTATGCATCCATTAGAGCACCTGTGAAGTGCCCTTCAAGGTTCCGGAAACAATGGAGGTCGGCAACAAATGATGATTTCTTCTCTTACAACAAATGAGATCAGGCTTGAAAAATGCTGTGTAAACTTCTAAAGGTCTCATTATTATTGTTAGTTACTTCTTTCTTGGGTGCCTAGAGTTTCACTCCTTAATTAGGGGCCACTCCCTTTGCCTTTTTGGAATAACATTCAATCACAAAAGTGGCCTTTGAGCTCCCAGAATAGGTCACACCCAGGGTTTTAAATACAGTTATAATCTCCAACTAATCGTAGTATAAATGCTGACAGTTTGCAACCTAGAAGGGGTGAGTATAAGCCAGTATCCTGACCCACCACTTCAGTGTCTTCATTCCTGGATGAGCCAGATTAAGTGTGAGAAAGAACTCTGACTTTCCTGCTTTGGGAGTCTTTCTGCAAAACCAGCGACTCTGGTCTAAGGAGCTATGCTGTCCTACCTAATCCCCAGGGGGTAGGCAAAGCACAGACAATAGGAGTCAGCATAGTATTCAAAAGTGGGAGCCTTGGAATCAGACAGATGGGCTGATTCGAGTCCAAGATCAGCCATTCTGCTGCTGTCAGTGATATGTTAACTTCATCACTGTATGTCCCGCTTCCTTCATTTATAAAAGGGAGGCCATACTACCTGCTCATTGGGTTGTGTGAGATGGAAAGAGATAATGTGTGTGATGCATTTGTCACAGAGTGTGTGATGCTAATGGAATGTTCGTTTCCTTTCCAGGCTTTCTGTTGATGCAATGATGTCGGCTTTTCCTTCCGAAGGCAGGGAATTTCTCCCTCCCCAGCCCCAAACAATGAGTATTTCCACTTAGATGGTTTCACAGCCTGCCTTAAAGGCCAAAAAGAAGAACATATTCCTCATCCGCTTATTCATTCATTTGTGATACAATAAGAAAGCTTCTATAATGGTCTAGCAAACATAAAATGAGAAATCATCTCCGTTCAACTGTGTTCCCTCATGTTTGTCCATTTAATCCAGGTTCCTCTTTATGAGTTTCTGCTCTAGCTCAGAGAATTCTTTCTGCTGCACCTTGTTCTGCGTATAGATGTATCTTGTTGAGTCTCCAAAATGAGAGAGAAAAAAAAAAAAAAACAAAGACGAAAACCATTTACATGTTATGATTTATTGTCAAAATGGTTATGGTGGTAAGTGGGGATTCACTCTAGTTTATGAATAATATATTTTTACGCTATTATGTCTCCTGCTGAATTTATAAGATTGATGTTCAAAAGAGAGACTCTAAGTGTGATGAATCGCTACCACATAATGGTAGTCAATCTTTATCAGCTTCCATCCGAAATGAGCTGGAATGGGAGCAGGGTTGCTCTGAGAGGTTTTCAACTGGGGCTTTCTGTTATGTTCTTACAATTCCTTTGGAAAAAAAGATATTGAGTGCCAAACCCAGTTGTGATAACTTGGGTGGGCACAGCAGAAGGGTGTGCTGGAGCTTATCAATACAGGAGGGGAGGCGATATCTACGACTCAGTCAGAATCAGGGCGGGACGCCTGGTGGCTCAGTCGGTTAAGCGGTTGCCTTCGGCCTGGGTCATGATGCCAGGGTCCTGGGATCGAGTCCCGCATCGGGCTCCTTGCTCAGCAGGGAGCTTGCTTCTCCCTCTCTCTCACTCTGCTTGTGCTCTCTCTCTCAAATAAATAAAATCTTTAAAAAAAAAAAAAAGAATCAGGGCTCTTGGAGTGGCTGAAGCATTGAAGTGTCTGCACTAGAACATTGTTTTGTCTTCAAATAGGCAGTGAATTTCATGGAGATTCAAACTGGTGTTAGAGAAACATATGTAGATGGAGTCAGAGAATGACTTTCTGTAGCTAGAAGTAGTACAGCTTTCTGGTTTCTTCACTCAGCTTATGTTTATTTAGTGCCTACTCTGACCTAAGCCTTGCTATAGGCATTTGGATACATCAGAGAACAAAGGAGAGGAATCTTTGCCCTCTGGAAACTTACATGCTAGTGAGCCGGAGACAGAAATAAATCACTAAACCTGTAAATGTGCAGGAAGTTGGGTAATGAAAATGGCTCTGTTGAAAAATAAAGCAGGGTTAGAGGGATGGAGAGAGAGTTAGGGTGGATACAGGGGGACTTTCCTTTTCATTTTAATTGATTAGGGATATTTGGGGACCAAAATAAAGGAAGTGAAGGAGCAGGCCATGAGGATAGCTGGTGAGAGCATTGCAGGTAATAAAGGCTTCGGGGTGGAAGTGGACTTGGCAGGTGTGAGCTGATGGGGGAGTGGGGGCAGCATCAGAAGTGGATGCAGAGTTGGACGGCAGCACATGTGTCTGTTGGGAGCGCCAGTGGAGAGTGAAGGGAAGGACAGTAGGAAGAAGCTGAGGCCATGCATGCACTGAATGAAACACTGAAAGCTTCTTATGTTGGGCTTTTGGGGATTCGAAGCATCTAGACCCTTACGTATCCCATAAAGATCTGTCTTGCTCCAACTCTGAGCTAAATATCTCAGAAACGACATCAAAGAAATGCCACCACATACCCATTTTCTATGGGTTTCGATCTGGGGCCCCCTGGCCCCACCAGCCACCCAACTCCCGCCAGCCTTGTCTTCCTAGGACTTCCCCTGCCCCCAAAGTGGTTATGCCTCTGAGCCTCCCTGCAGCTGACACAAGATCTGCTCTCTGTCAGCTTCCCACCTGGCTCCACCTTTTTTTTTTCCTTTTTTGTAAGATTTATTTATTTCAGAGAGAGAGAGAGAAAGAGTATGAGTGAAAAGCGGCAGGGGAGGGGCAGGGGAGAGGGACAAGCAGACTCCCTGCTGAGCACAGATCTTGACACAGGACTCGATCCCAGGACCCTGAGATCATGACCTGAGCCAAAGGCAGACGCTCAACTGCCTGAGCCACCCAGGGGCCCCCCACCTGGCTCCAACTTTTATCTTCTTTCTTCGGCTTGGTTAGTTGGTTAGGGGGTTTTGTTATCAATGTCCTTCCTGTTCCAACACATCTTTGGGTCCTTCTCCTAACCACTGGTGACAGGGTCATCTCTCATCTTCTCTCCTCCTGGCCTAGGAGGTGATCACAGGGCATGAGTAAGACAGACTCTCTCAAGAATCAAGAACATCTACCCAACCCATTGATCCAGGCTGAGTTAGACTGAGATGCCTGCACTGTTGGGGGAGCAAATAAAGTGACATATGAGTTTGCAGGGGGAGGAGAACTTCTTTCTGCCAAGAGAAAGTAATGGAAGCTCATGAAGAGAGTGACCTCTGGCTTGGGCCTTGGAGGGTGGATGCTATAGCAAGAGGCAGAAGGGGTGCGGGCTGGGAAAATGCATTCCACACAGAAGGAACCACTCATACAAATAGATGCATATGTAAGAGTGCATGGTGTGTTTCAAGAGCTCGAGCCAGCCGCTATGTATGAAGGGAAGCAGTAGACCATAGAACCAGGGAGAGTGAACTTTATCTCAAAAGCCATGAAGAGCCACTGAAAGATTTTTAACATGACTGGAGGGGGATAATGTGTAGGATCGAATAGTCTTAAAGGGATTGTTCCTCCTAACACACTATAGATTGGTAGAGATGTACACTATGGTAATGATGAGCCTGTGGGCTGTGCCTCATGCAGGGAATCAGGGGAAGTGAAAAACCTACAGATTTATCATTTATTGTCATTGAAAATGATGCAGACTGAACATCTCTGGGTGCTTGCTGTGTGCCAGGAACTTATCTAAGCCCTTTTTATAGGGATTATCTTGTTTAATAGGAGGCCATAAGCCGTGTACATTTATTATTTTCATATCACAAATAAGGGAAATTTCCCAAATGAGGAAAGGATGAGGGAAGAGCTAGAATCATATAGGCAGACCACAAGGGGCGTTTGAGGCCATGCACAGCTTTCTTACCCAGCGAGGAGAAAACTTGGAAGCCCAGCAAGGGGGAGTGCTCGGTCCACAGTCACCCAGCCGTTAGCTGTGGAGCAAGGACTGGAGTCTGGGTTTCGAGGCTCCTGGATCTGAACTAATCTTCCACCATGAATCACTGTGTTGTGCACAAACCCCCACCTCCCAGTGGTTTGCCACGTCCTCTGTCAACTTATTCACAGATGACAGGTTACAGGGCTCCTCCTCTCTGAGGTGAGAGGCCCACTCTCTCTTCGATGACTGACATGTCACCATTAGTGATGAATTCATCTGGGCTAATCATACCTCCCTCCCCTTCGGATCTTTGAAAATTGGAAAGGCCCACAGGGGAGAGTATTTTAAGTCTGCACTCCCTCTGCCCCATAGGAAGAAAATGCTGGGTTGCGTGGGTGCCAGGAACTAAGGGGGTGAGGGGGCTCTGAGGGCAGGATGTGTGCACACACCAGAGGACTTTTGGTTTCGTTTTAAATTTGGAGCTGGCCCTAGCTTCCTTCTCTTTTACACATTCTAATTTCTGCTGTTTCCCTTTTTAGGACTCTTCAGTGGCCAGACTTACCTGCATGTCTAGCCCTGCACAAATATTTTAGCAATGATTTTCTGTAAGAACCTAAACACATGCCATCCTGTACTTTGGTGGTTTTCCTTCCTTGCTTTTTTTTTTTTTTTTCTTTTTTGATTTGCTGGCTTTTGAGCCTGCTCTTTCCAGAAATCCTTCCTGAATCTACCCCAGTCAGCTCTGAGCACACCTTTGTTCTGTGATTCCTTCCGTTTGGTACCCGGTGATGCATTTGCTGTCACTCCCTGCAGACCCTTTCATCCACGTGTGCTGCTGAGGAAAGCAAAGCGAGGTGACAAAAAAAAAAAAAAAAAAAAAAAACAGGTTTCTGGTTCCGGCTCCGACCGTCACTCACTGACCTATGACAAGTCCCTCCTCGGTAAAGTAGTTCACCTGCCAAGACGTGGGAGATTGTCTCAAATGTCCTTTCCCAATCTAAAAAGCAAGAGCCTCTGGTTTCAATAGATTGCAGTCATCTTGGAGTGGGAGCATGAGTTCAGCATTCCTGGTGGGATCTTGCTCTACACCTAAATTAGGGGCACATGGCACCGTGGAAAGAACATTCAACACACAATGTTTCCTGTACACATTTCAACTCTGCCCTTAACTTTCTGCCTGACCTTGGAAGTCTGCTCAACACCCGTAGCTTTAGGTTCCTCCTCTACAAATTAGTGATCAGAATATCTACCTCATAATCCTTTGGGAATGATTAAATGTGATAAAATATAAAGGTGCCACACATGTGATAACTTAAAAAAAAAAGATGTTTGAGTTACAGCCACACAAAGGAGAGGCTCAGCACTTGTTAAAACTGAGGTTTGATCTGGTTGGATTTGGATTTCACATCATTGTAACTATCAGCCGACCCTCTATTGTCTGAAATGAGGAGTTCTCTGCTACAGAGATAGATCATAACACATTTTAACTCCAAGGTTGCTTCTGAGCTTGCAATCAAGGACATCCTAGAGAATCCATCATTAACTCAGTATTCAGTAGACTCCCATTCATACTTTGGAATATTTAGCACAAAGACATGTATAGCTAGACGTGCAGTTCCAAGATTTAAAAAAAAAAATCAATGACTTCACAAGCCTATCTATAATCATTAAGAAGATGTTTTCAATAAACCATAATGAAATTTATTATTTCACCTATAAGACTTAACAGATTTGCAGATGGGTAAGGATCAGGTCAGCTCATCTCCTCCTGTGAAATTGCCCATTCAGATCTGCCCGCTGTAATAGATTTTAGCAGTGATTTGCAGCAAATTAGCTCAAGTGATTTCACATTACAACCTTCTGCTAAAGACACTTTCCTAATGGATCCTACTTCTTGCTGGGTCTTCAAAGCCTCTTTTGTTTTTGTTCTTGAATTTCAGAAGAGTTTAGGACAGTTTAGAGTAGTCCAATAAAATGTAATAAAATTGATTAAGGAATGTAAATAAAATGAGCTTCAAGGCCAGAAAATTAAACCTCGAGTATGCTTAAAGGCAGGCAGAAAAGGCAGTGAAGAGCATGGGGAAAGGCATAGTCATTCAACTTACATCGACCTGCATTTTTCACTGAGCATGTGCAGTGTGCTAGAGACCAGAAGAGGAGTAAAACCTGGCACTTGGCTTTAAGCTGTTCTTGGTCCAGCCCACAGAACAGGAATTAGCCTTGTGCCTGCGTGGGGTGGGGTGGGGAATTTGAAGCTCGGGAGGTGTATTCATTTTCTGTGGTTGCTGTGACAAATCACCCCTGTCTTTGTGACTCAAAACCAATTTATTATCATGAAGGTCCGTAGGTCAGAAGTCTAACATGAGTCTCGTGGGCTGAAAGCAAGGTGTCGGCAGGGGTGGGTTCCTTTCGGAGGCTCCAGGGAAGAATGCTTTTCTTTGTCTTTTCCAGCTTCTAGAGACTGTCCCCGTTCCTTGGCTCATGGCCCCTTACTCCATCTTCAGTCCTCTCCTGCCTCCCTCGTTCACTTTTAACAACATGTATGAATTTACCAGGGCTGCAGGAACAAAGTACAAAGCCCCAAATCCAGTGGCTCAAATCGCAGACATTTATTTATTTATTGTTTTTACAGTTCTGGAGGCTAGAAGTCCTAGCTCAAGGTGTTGGCCGGGTTGGTTCCTTCTGAAGGCCTTTCTGACCTCTTACCTAGCTTCTGGCTGTTTGGTGGCAATCTTTGGGGCTCCTTGTCTTAGGGAAGTGTCACTCTGACTTCTCACATGACCTCTGACCTTCATCTCACATGACATTCTCCCTGTGTATGCTCGTTCATGTCCAAATTTCTCCTTTTTATAAGGCACAGGTCATATTGGATTAAGGGGCCACCATACTTCAGTATGACCTTATCTTCACTGACTATATCTGCAATCACCCTAGTTCCAAGTAAGGTCCTATTCTGAGGTACTTGGATTAGGATTTTCATGCATGAATTCTGAGAGACACAATTCAGCCTATGACAGGACCCTGGTGATTACATAAGGCCCATCCAGGGCTAATTTCCCCATCACAAGATCCTAATTCAGGCATATCTGCAAGGTGACAGGGCACATATTTGCAGGTGACAGGGACTAGCACAGGGACATCTTTGGGGGTCTGTTATTCTGTCTCCCACAGAAGACTTCCGGGCTCAGGTAGTATTGGAAACCTAGAGGTTTCCAAGGCGGGGGGCGGGGAGTTGTCAGAAGGAGATTTTTGGTGGAGGACCCTGGAGAAGGAAGGAGCTGTATCCCCAGGAGATTATAGGAAACAACCACGCATTCAGCAAACCACATAGTCCTATAGAGTTGGGAGGCTTTATGTTCAGGCTTCTTTTCATTCTGTTATACATGATGAACTGTTGTTTCCATCTTAAGGCACCTTCTCCAGGTTTCTGTGACACCATGATCTATTTGCTTGCTTTCAACCACCAGCACGATTCCTTCCAGTCTACCCACACCAGTGGTGGCAAATCACAGCTGCTGGCCAAAGTCCGCTTGCTGCCTCCTTTTGTAAATAAAGTTTTCTTGGAACACAGCCATGCCCACTTGTTTGTACCCTGTCTGTGGCTGCTTTCAGGATACAGTGGCAGAGCTGAGTATGAGTAGCCACAGGTGGGGTGTGGTATAGCCTTCAGAGGTGAAAATGGACTATTGCCTGGCATTTTATAGGAACAGTTTCCTGCCTCTGTTCTACTTTCTCTTCTCCTCCTCCAAGTTTTAGAGGGCTCCAGAATCCAATTTTTTATCCATCTTCTCTTTTCCATCCACATTCTTTAAGTGGTCTCAGCCATCCTCCTGTCTTGAGCCGCCACCTCCCTACTGATGGCACTCTAATGGAGATGACCAGTTCTAATCCATCACCTGTGAGTTTCGGGTACAAATATCAAACAGCCTCACAACATCTTCACCTGAGTAAGTAATCAGAATCCCAAAGTTAGTTTCCAGGAAAGAACTCTTGAATTCCCCCAAATACCCTGATCTGTTCCTTCCCTCATCAGTGATGTCATCATTCCCTTGTTCCAGCCAAAGACCTAAGCAGAAAGCATTGACTGTCCTCTTTCCTGCACCCCCACATCCCATCCATCAGCAATGCAGTGAGCACGACTTCTAAAATGTCCCTCGAATCTGAACCTTCTTGCTGCCTTACTGTGTCTCCAGCTGCCAGTGCCACCCATGACAGTGTCTGTCATCTTTGCTACTATAATGACACCTACTGTTCTTGCTTCTAATCTGCCCACCGCCCCCCTCCAGTAAATTCACTACCCAGCAGGACTAACCATCTATCTTGAAGTAAATTTGATGTTTCTTCCTCTTCGAGGGATTCACATCTAACTTTAAAAAAAAATCAAATTTCTATGCCACTCCTGACAAGACACCCATGGGTCTGTGCAGTTTGGGCTCTGTCTGCTCCTTCTACCAGCTCCCCCTGGCTCATAGCATCCCCACTTCCCTGGCCTTCATTCTGTGGCTTGAACACACCAACCACATCTTCATCTCTGGAACTTCGTATTGTTGTTGTTCTCCCTGCATGAACTCTCTGTTCCATACTTTCACATATCTGGCTCTTTCTTATCACGGTGACCACTGTTTAACTGTCACCTCCTCAGAGAGTTCCACCCTGACCATTCTCACGAAATAGTCCTCCCTCTCCCATGTCACTCTTGTAAATTTTATTCATAGAACTTTTCATTTTCTGAACTGATCCTTTTATTGTTGCTTACCCTTGCCACAAAACTCACCCTTCTCTCTCCCCTTTCCATCACACTGGGATGCAAGCTACGTGATGGTGAGAACTTGGTCTGGGTTAGCAAAGACTTCATGGAAGAGTGACCCGGGAGCCTCCCAGGTGATATTTCTTTATTTATGCACACAGGCATATGTGCATGAGTACTTTTAAACTGTGATACTTTTATTCTCC
This sequence comes from Neomonachus schauinslandi, assembly GCF_002201575.2. Classification (NCBI taxonomy): domain Eukaryota; kingdom Metazoa; phylum Chordata; class Mammalia; order Carnivora; family Phocidae; genus Neomonachus; species Neomonachus schauinslandi. The sequence continues at coordinate 10,749,324 of NC_058412.1, read as the reverse complement.
ACCTTGTTAAATAATTTCTTCTTTCAGGATTATATCACAGATACGTTTGCCTGTTTAATGAATATATATTTTCAAATCACATGTTATGGCCACAGACTATCATATTTTCTGAATGTACCTGATTTTCTTAACTAGTGCCCTAAAGTTGAACGCTTATTCTTCTGGCATTATAAACACACTGGGATAATCTCTACTGCGTGTATATTCAACACTTGTATTTTTATAGGGCCAGCTTTCAGTCTGTATTCATAATAGGCCAGACTAATTGTTGAAATATATAACATCTGTACCACATTGCACACAACTGACCAGTTTGTACTGTGTAGTAAGGACCACCATGTGTCTCAAAGCTCAGCGCCTGGCTGTCCAGGTTTCTGTCCCAGGACCCTGTAGACCTTCCTCAGAGCCTGGAACCAAAGGTCAATGCCTGACTCCGCAGGGTCCCTCCAGGACACTGTGGAAGGCCACTTGCATGTCATGCACTGCAGGAACAGTTTGGAATGTTTGTTTATAAATCCCGTGCTACCATGGCCTTAAAGTTAGATAAAAGTTATGGATATCACACATTTTGAGACATAGCGCAAACATTATTTCTAGAAAATTTGTTTCAGCTGAGCATATGTAAGTCTTGAGGGTGGAAAGGTTATTTAATTATAACTTCACCAACACTGGGTATTGCCAGTCTTTACTTTTTATGAATCTTATTGGGGAAAATGTATCTTGTTTTTGTTTTATTTGTATTAGCTTGATAATTGATAAATTGAGCAACCTTTTATATGGTTATTGGTCATTTATATGTATTCCTTTTTAAGTGAGACTTGACGTTTATGTGTTTTGCCTTCTTTTCTTTGGACTGTGGAAGTTTAAAATTTTCTTTCTCTTTTGAGTCAGATTTGAGGTACAATTTTTAAGAGTTTTATTGATATAAAATTCACATACCATGCGACTCACCATTTAGTGTGCAACTGTATGGATTTCAGTACATTCACAGATTTGTGCAGTCACCACCACAAGCTAATTTGAGCACATTTTCATTGCTCCAAGAGGAAACTTTGTCTTTGTTAGCAGTTATTCCTTATTACCTCCTCTACCCCAGTCCCTGGTGAGCATTAATCTACTTTCTGTCTCTATAAATTCGTCAACTATGAGTATTTTCTATCAATAGAATCATACAATCTGTGATCTTTTGTGTCTGATTACTTTAACATAGCATAACGTTGTCAAGATTTATCCATGTTGTAGCACGTATCAATACTTCATTCTATTGTATTGTGGAGTAATATTCCATTGTATGGATATACCACATTTTATCCATTTATCAGTTGATAATCATTTAGATTATTTCCACTTTGGGCTTATGTACATAACACTGCTATAAGTATTCATTTACATGATCCAGCAATTCCATTTTTGTATAAATACCCCAAAGAATTAAAAGCAGAGTCCTAAAGAGATATTTGTGTACTCGTGTTTATAGTAACATTATTCACAATAACCAAAATGTGGGGGCAACTCAAGTGCCCATGGAGGGATGGGTGGATAAGCAAAACGTGGTATATATATATATATACAGTGGAATATTCAGTCTTAGAAAGGAAAGAAATTCTGACATATGCTACAACATGAATAAACTTTTAGGACACTGTGCTAAGTGAAGTATGTCAGTCACAAAAAGACAAATACTGTATGATTGCACTTATATGAGATATATAGAGTACTCAAAATCATAGAGATACAAAGCAGAATGTGGTTGCCAGGGACTGGGAAGAGGGGGAAATGGTATTGTTTAATAGGTATAGAGTTCCAATTTTATAAGATTAAAAAGAGTTCTGGAGATAGATGATGGTGATGGTCACACAACATTATGAATGTATTTTAGACCATGGAACAGGGCACTTAAAAATGGTTAAGATGGAGGTGCCTGGGTGGCTCAGTCAGTTAAGCGGCTGCCTTTGGCTCGGGTCATGATCCCAGGGTCCTGGGATCAAGCCCCGCGTCGGGCTCCCTGCTCGGCGGAGAGCCTGCTTCTCCCTGTCCCTCTGTCTGCCGCTCTGCCTACTTACGTGCTCTATCTCTGTTAAATAAATAAAAAAAATCTTTAAAAAAATGGTTAAGATGGTAAGTTTTATATTATGTGTATATTACCTCAATAAAAAATTAGAAAAAAAATTATGTACAAGGTTTTATGTGTATGCATATTTCTACTTCTCTTGGGTATATAACTCAGGAGGGGAATTGGTGAGTCATATGGAAACTCTGTGTTTAAATTTTGAGAATTGAGAAACTTTTTCAAAGTATTGGCTATTACCGTTTTATGTTCCTATCAGCAATGCACAAAGGTTACAATTTCTCCACATCCTTGTCAAAACATGTTTTCTCTCTCTCTTTTTTTTTAAATATAGATGTACTAGTGGGTATAAGTACTATCTCATTGGCTTGAAATGCATTTCTCCATGTCTAATGATGGTGATTATCTTTTTACTACATTACTAATACTTTTTATCTTACTAGCCATTTGTATATCTTTGTAGAAATGTCTAATCATGTACTTTCTCCATTTATTAATTTTTTTATCTTATTGATTAACCTGTGCTCTTTATGTATTCAAGATACAGTCCAACATCAGATTATTTGCAAGTATTTTCTTTCATTCTGTGGGCGTGTCTTCACTTTCTTTTTTTTTTTTTTCTTTAAAGATTTTATTTATTTATTTGAGAGAGAGAGAATGAGAGACAGAGAGCAGGAGAGGGAGGAGGGTCAGAGGGAGAAGCAGACTCCCCGCCGAGCAGGGAGCCCGATGCGGGACTCGATCCCAGGACTCCAAGATCATGACCTGAGCCAAAGGCAGTCGCTTAACCAACTGAGCCACCCAGGCACCCCTGGGCGTGTCTTCACTTTCTGAATAGTGTCGTTTGCAGCACAAATTTTTTAATTTTGATGAAATCAATATTATATATTTCCTATAAACAAAACAATGCCATCTGACAGGTATAATTTACATGCAGTAAAATTCACCTTTTTTTTAGTGTAAACATAAGTTTTGACAAATACATATTATCATTTATCTACTACGTAATCAAGATATAGAACAGTTCCATTACTCCAACAAATTCCCTTGGGCTACCACTGATCTATTTTCTGCTACTAATTTATTTTGCTTGTCCAAGAATATTGTAAATGAAATCATAGGCAATAAAATATCAGATGTGTTTCTGTTTAGTGAATGGAAAGCTATCAAGCAGTTCTTTGTATTCAAACTTATAACTTATTTTTTTTAAACCTCTGCTCCAGGTTTTCATTTGAAGATTTCCTACTCATTTCATTTTAGGCATGACTCCTCTATACTACATATATAGCATATCAAAATTTTAGTGTTCTAATTAGATACGCAAATTTTCTGGCTTTAAAGTTCCAAGTCAAGTTTGTAAAAAGGTGAGATAAAACTTAAGAATGAAGAAATTACAAATGGGTTAAGGTGGTAGTTTTCCAACTTTTTAAAAAATAGGACAGTACTTTCTTCAAATGAAATTTGCATAGAAGCTCAATATGTAAACACATAAAATAAAAGCAGAGCTTCTCTTTTGATTTCTGAAGAGACACCATGCCCATGCCCCCCCCTCTTCTCTTTGGAGTGCGGTTTGAGTGTCAGTGGACTTGGTCATGAGTTATCCTGAGCTGAGTGATCTACTAGGAGCAGCTTTAAGATATTGGTCATGAGGATCAGTCTCAGGATGAAGAAGAGGGAGAAATTTGAGAAACAGCCTAATTACAGGGTTCTGATCTCAGCCAGTGTTTCCTCTCTGCTCCTCACTGCTCTGAACTCCCAAGAGGACATGAGAATAGTCAGGAACAATGACGACTGACTACACCTCAGAAGGGCTGCTGGAAGTTGGTAAGAATAGTCCAAAATCCTTCCAGAAGTTACATATAGAATGAGTGTGATTAAACAAATAAATAAGAGGGAAGAACATTCTAAAACCAAGATCAGCAGCAGACTAGACCACTTTTCAAAGGTTGAAGTAAATTTTCCAGCCCCATATGAAAATTTGGAGCAAAGAACACAAGATTCCTCCCAGCACTGAATTGTGTGTCTGTAGGTGATTGCATCTACATAGCTCTTCTGTGGAGAGATGCCTACTGACCAGCTTTCAGCTTGCCTTAGCACTCCCATTATCCATCCTGGAGGCACAAAGAGGAGCATCTGAGTGGCCATTTGATGGGGGGGTTTCTAAAGTCAATTTGTCTTTAAGTTTTTAATTTCAGCCTTAACAAAATTAATAAACCCCAAACTCAGACTTTCCAATGTGCTAGATTTATTAAAATAGCATACATTTGCTTAATTTCAGGCCTCTTTTCTATGGCATGAGAAATCTGCAGAATAACAAAAAGGAGTTCTTGAGTTTTGTGATGTGTGTATTTGTTCTTTCAGTGATATTTCCCCATCGTGTCTGCCTTTCCACAAACGTTCCCTTTCTTGACTCCACTTGGGACTACCGAGCTGCTTGACTCTTGATAACCACCACAGGGATGCACCCATTTATCCTTCGTACTTTTCTGCATCTCCTTGGATTTGCACAAGCCCACTGGGACCCCATTAGGAGTAAATAATGTCTGCCTGTCAATATAGGGCTGCTTCAATTTGTTTCTTTAATAAGGCTGCATATAATCATTTTGGGGAAGGGATTTGGAGATTAAAAATTAGCAAATGTTCCAAACTTCAGGTTAAATTCAATATGATTTTATTGAACTGGCCATTCTGCATTTGCTTTGGATTTTGGTGTTTTTTTATGATACTCCCCCCACTCTGCTAAGGCTTATCATCCTGGTTGTTTCAATTTAGTATAATTTTGTAGTTTTTCCAAACAACTATGATTGGTTGATCAGGTGCTATGACTGTGGCTGTTTCTGTGGGTCAGGAGTCCAGGCACAGCTTCGCTGAATCTTTGGCTCAGGTTCTCACAAGGTTTCAACTAAAGTGTCAGCCAGGCTGTATTCTCATCTGAAGTCTCAACTGGAGAAGAATCATTTCCAAGTTCATTCAGGTTGTTGGCAGAATTAATTTCCTTGTGGCTGTTGAGGGAAGGCCTAAACTTCTTACAAGCTGTAAGTAGCCATCTTCGACCTTTGGGGCCGTCCATGGTTCCTTGCCACTTGAGCTTTCTCAACATGGCCACTCACATCATTAAGCCAGCAAAGCTAGGCTCTCACCTCAAAGATGGCCTAGTCCTCTTTTTTCTTTTAAGGATTTTCACCTGACTGAGTCAAGCTGCCCCAGGATATACTCACTGTTGATTAAGTCAGAATTAACCGATTTAGGACTTTGATTACATCTGCAAAAGGCCTTCACCTTTGCCCTAGTCTATTGGCTAGAAGCAAATCAGAGGTACTTCCCACACCCAGGGAAGGGATTTATACAGGGTGTGAATACTAGGGGGTGGCGATCTTTGGGGACCAGACACTATCGGTGTAAACAAAATTTACATTGTAGGGAGCAAGAGAAGTATCTCAAGTTGTGACAGTTGCCATACAAGTCAAAGGGGTTTTGTGGTTTTATAGAAATGGAGTCCTAAGAAAGCCAATGTCCAGTCTGGATAAGTTCCCAGGTGCAGACTGCTGATTTGGAAGAACCAGAAAAGCAGGAACTGAATTTTCAAAAATCACCAGTGGGGAAGGTTAGGGTATATTCAAGCCATCAGCAAGGGCACAGTGGGCTAACCTCAAAAGTGCTCAAACTACAGCCACTTTTTTATGCTGCTCTTGAACCTCATTTTGTGGGGATATCAACTGCTTTGAAGGGTTCACATCTGGTGAAAATGAATCAAGCACTGTCCTAGTCATTCAAACACATTCTTACATTTCAGTGTGTTTCTCTGAGGTTAAAATGAGAGAATGGAGGGGGCGCCTGTGTGGCTCAGTCGGTTAAGTGGCTGCCTTCAGCTCAGGTCATGATCCTGGAGTCCCGGGATCGAGTCCCGCATCGGGCTCCCTGCTCAGTGGGGAGTCTGCTTCTCCCTCTGACCCTCCCCTCTCTCATGCTGTCTCATTCTCTCTCTCAAATAAATAAAATCTTAAAAAAAAAAAATGATAGAATGGAGTACTTGCAAACAGAAAAGCTCTGAAAAATGACAAAGGTGAACTGCTCTGTTGCCATGCCTTTAGGAGCTCTCTTGGACTCCTCTTGTGCTAGTCCTATCTTTTCTCTAAACCTTCCCCTATCTGATCTCCTCCTCAATGCCTGTGTCTCAGAGGAAGGCTGTGTGGTGTCTTTCACTATATCTCCACCCTTCAGGGGTTTGCTAACAGGACGGTGAGGGAGTATGTGCACTTGGGGCCCCGTGGATTTGGGCCTACAGTCCCAGAGTGAGTGCACTCTACTGTCCGGAAATCCTAATGTCTACACCTCAACCGGTAAGTATCAGAATGACATTTGTTCAGGACATTGGCCCTGCAGGGATTAAAGACTATGAAATGGTAGTTAGATGTTGTTTAATGATTCAAATGATGATATGAAGGCCCTCTGCTAGGGAAGCACGTAGGGGTTAACCAAAGGAAATAGGAGAAAGTTGGTCAGAAAACCAGAGTTAGGGACGTCTGGGTGGCTCAGTTGGTTAAACGTCTGCCTTTGGCTCAGGTCATGATCCCAGGGTCCTGGGATGGAGTCCCACATCAGTCTCCTTGCTCAGCGGGAAGCCTGCTTCTCCCTCTCCCTCTGCCTGCCGCTCCCCCTGCTTGTGCTCTCTCTCTGACAAATGAATAAATAAAATCTTTAAAAAAGAAAAGAAAACCAGAGTTAAGTGACTGGAGAGCCTACGGGGTGGCCAGTTATCAGTACCAGGGGTATTTGGCAACGGCTTAGGGGTATGAGAGACCTAAAAAACCAACAACCCCAAAACAAACCAACCAAAAAAAAACCCCCAGAAAACAAACAAGAGAAAACAGTCAGCATTTTTGAGTGCTCACGGTGAGTTAGGCATTGTTCCAAATGCTTTATACAAATTAATTCATTTATTCCTCACCACTCTCTTATAAATTATATTTTATACCCATTTCATAGATGAAAACTCTTGAGCCATAGCATAGTGACTAACTTGGCCAGGACCACACAGGTACAAAGCAGCACGTCAGCTCTTCTGTACGTGAACAATGCTGCATGCCTGCTCAGCCCACAGTCTCGCAGCCGAAATCTCCACACCTCCCACCTCCTCCACGAGTGATGGCATCATCTGGCAGCAGAATGGGCTGGGGTGGAGGCCAGCAGATGACTAGTTTCCAGCAGACTCTTCAGTGGAGAGCCCCGGGGTGCTTACATTCAGGGGCTGAACACCATCTCTGGGGGAACTGGAAAGATCAGTTTCTAGGGCCCCTTCCCCCGAGCTGGAGACTCCGAAGCAGGGAGACAAGTCACCAGGCAGCAGAGAGTGGGATGTGCATCTAGGCTGACTTGATGCTGAGCTGTAGAATGTCTGTCTTAGAGTTGCTTCCCAGGACCCTAAACTTAGGGGCAGGGCTGAGCCTGTGGGAACATTCCAGCGGAGTCCCGGAAGGCAGCATGCCAAGCAAGACATGGCAGTGAACTTAACAAGCACTTACCTGTCCCGTGTTAGGACCCAGTTGGGTGGGAGGAATTCATAGAGGAGCAAGAGCATTCCTGCCGTGGGAAGGCTCCCGATTAAGTGGCACTGCTTACTATTTTGTCTACACATGGACCGGCGCCACACCTAATGTTGCCTCTTTTTATCACCGGAATAGAAACGATTGATAATACCATTTTTCTGAGACAGACTTTTTCATGATAATTTCCATGGCAATTTTAATAAAACCCAAATGGAAATTCAGTTTATTAAAAACACATCCTTTTTTCGTTTCCTCATTTTCTAATTTAACTGGAACATTAATACGAGTCTAAGAATAGAAAAAAAAATTAGAAGAACAAGTTAAATCTCTTAAATGACAATGAAATCATATGAGGTGTTGTGTGTTAGGTCTCTCCCATCCATGGTCCATGGGGAGCTGATTCTGGCAGTCCAGGACACTTCTGGGGAACCACCTAGAACCGTAAGGAGCCAAGTTTCCACCCTGGTCAGAACTGAGCTCCAGTGGGTTTGGATCCTTTCCGAGGTAAATATTTTCACGGACCTTGCAACATGGAATTAGACTATTTTATCCTCCCATTACTTAACTATGCATGCACCTAAAACTAGCTCGACACCCCTTATGCTTTTAATTCATACCACTCTGAAGTCAAAACAAATTAACAAGCTAAAACCAAATATATCACAAAAGCAAAAATAGTTTCAATTGTCAAGAATAATTAATTCTGCCAAAAACGAAATGCCACCAACATAAGGGCCTGGTGTGGACTATTCCCTTCATTTTAACATGCCGTCCCTACTCTGTTGGCCTGAAGACAATTTTTTCACCACTTTTTGTCCTGCTTCAGAACCCTCATGCCTGTGGTTCACAGTGAGGCCATTTGGAGTTCACGCGGAAGGAATTCATCATTTGCCTACTAAATCTGCCTTTGTTCTTTTCTCATTAGCCTGGGACAATTAACATGGCATCATTTGACTGGTAAAAACTCATTTGTAAATATAATTACAAACTTGAACACTGGAACTGTGAGAAAGGATTTGGAAAAAAAAACAGTCATTCTGATCATTCAGAATAGGCTATTTTTAATTTTCAAATGTTTGTCAATGATGTTAAAAATTTAAAAGTCTTGTAGGAAGCTTGGAGACCTCTGAGAATTTGTCCTTGGGCTTCTGTTTGTAAAAACAATCTGAAAATAACTAGGATAGCGAGCCATTTCTCACCCTACATGCTTTCAGTCTGACTTTGGAGGAAGCCAGCACATATAATCTGGAGGCTGGACATCAGGCAGTCCTGTGAGTAGTTAGATCAGGATGACAGGGATGGACATGTCCCATAAAGTCTTGGCATCTGAGTAGTCAATAGAATCAAGGAGAACAAAACCTGAAGCAAAACTACATGTAAAGTCTAGTGTCTTATAATGGCCCTGGGCTTTCCTGGGAATTGGTGTTTTGGATGCAAAGCAAAGGCCAATGTTCTCCTACAGGGTAACATCTGGCATTGTTTCTCAGTTCATGATACTCATGTGATTGATGGAGGTTCACACCTTAAGATCAGCTGTCTTGATCTATAATGAACTTTTATCAGGACGTGGGTAGAGATTAAGAAATAGTCGCTGGGCAAACCCTTGCAATGCCTCCGTCAGCCACAAAAGGCCTGCCTGTTCACTGTGTCTCTGTCAGATCAGGGATGTTTTCTAGTCTAGTCCACAAGGGCTCTGGGGTCCACGATGGACCCTGCCACTTTAGAGCTACATGACTTTGAGCAAGGTGTTTAATCTGGATAGGCATCAGGTTGCTCTGCTGTTACATGGGAATGATAGTAACATTGGCTTTGTAAGGCTGCGGTGGGGAACTCAATGGAAAAAAGTAGGCAGAGTGCTTGACACAGTACCCAGAGCAGAGCAAGTGCTCCATACACCAAGCCATTATTATTTACGTGAATACAGACTTTTGTCATTTAGGCACACGAAAGATGACTCTAGAACAATAGTCCTCACATTTGTCTGCTGAGTGGCTATCAGAAGTGGTAATGCCTGGGTCCCACCCCCAGAGGTTCTGATTTACTTGGTATGTAAATCATATGTAGCCGGGGTATTGGGATTTTAAAAATTTCCCAGGTGGTTCTAATAGGCAGCTGAGATTGACGATCCATCCCTGCTGCAGAAAAGCTCAGAGCAGGTGTATCTGGTGCCGTGAATACTAGTGATTTGGATCCTAGCCCTGATCTGATAGCCAATCATTGGTGTCCCTGGACAAGTCACCTCCCCACCCAGTTTTCCATTCATACAGAACAAGGGCCAGATTTCACATAAACCTCACGGATTTCAAATGCTATCCTCTTACAAATTCAGGAGTGAAGAAAAAGCAAACCATCTCCCAGGTTATATTTCTATCTCTGAACCATTTCAAAAAAATCAATGAAACGGGTTTTACGCTTTTTAATTTTTTTTCAATGTAAAGGTTAAACTGTTGACTTAGAGTGAAACAGACATAAAAAAAATGTATTCCTCCTTTTTACTTTTTTACTGGTAGGTATTTGGAGACACAAAACCCAGAATTTGAACTAAGTAGCATCCAAAAGGTGGATGTGTGTATTTTACTACAACTTGGCATCAGCTACTTTCCTTCTACCACTTCAGAAAACCAAGGATTTGAGAATACCTTCTACAGCATCCCCGATTCCTAAGGTGCCCGTGGTAGGAGGGTCTCTGTGTATGGGCAGGAAGGTTGAAGGTAGCATTGGAAGGTAATCCCATGCCAGTCCCAAATTTGTGAAGATTCATCCCAGTTTCTTGGCTGTCCATATATAACCACGTCTTGGTAGCTATGCTTTAGAAGGAAGTACACTGAGGGAAGACATCAGTGGACATTACATGATCTGCAAGTAGTATAATTATGGCATGTGCATAACAACTTATGGTCTACAAAATGCTTTCATGTCCACTACTTCTTAGTGTACACAGGAAGGCTGTGAATGCAGCATTGTTCTTTGAATTTCACAAAAGAGAAAACTGATGCATAGAGAGAGAGAGAAGGTGATTCACTCGACACTATTCATGTAGTAAGTGAAGGAACAAGGACTCCATCTCTTGTGACAAATTCGACATATCTCCACTGCATGAGGCTCACATCTGGAGTGGAATCTGTGAGTCCCGTAGAACCTGGGAGTCTCCTAATCCTTCAGTGTCTGCTCAAGGAGTATTGGAATTTCCAAGATTCCTGCTCTCCTTTCTTTTCCCAGCACTAACATCTTCCTCTCCCTCCTTTCTCCACTGTCTTGTATTCCTTCTTTGTTTTTGTTTTTGTTTTTTATTCCCACTCTCTTTTTCCCTCTTTCTGTAACAAAACTGGTAACTTCACAAAAGGAGGGAGAACCTCTTTTTTTCTCCTCCAGTGCATCTGTAATTCTCCCTGAGCACCACCTGATTTTTCCTGAGGGAAACCTTTCCTTGTCCCGATTGAGATGAGAGTTCTACTCTGGTCCCTGTGCTGCTTGACTGGAGCCCAAACACCCTTCTGGGTTCATGCAGACTTCTCCTAAAGCACCAGGTCCAGATCTCCAGCTGCCCCTGGACTGGTGAGAACGAAGAAACGATTCATAACCTTGATCCAGTTAGGTTCTTGTGCAGTCAGGCACTGCCTATTAGAACACTGACCTTGATCATCATTTGAACTTATGCTTCAAATTTTCATGTTCTTTGCATAGTCTGCTTTGGACTTCCTGCCAACCAAGAAGGCTGCCCTTTTCTCTGGGCCCATCCTCCCATCCATCAAGGTCCACTGAGGCACAGACCCTATTAAGGTAGGAGTTCTGGATCAACATCAAGGAAGCTTTCATGACAAACGAAAATACCTAACTTCTTTTATGGACCAGCCCTAGTATCTGGGGTATTTTAACCCATGTAATAAGTTTATTTTAAGACTGAGGATTTTTTTTTTTTTTGCCAAGATGTTATGAAATTATGCTATGAATCTCAGCTTTTAGATTAAGAAAGTAATACTCTATTTTCTACAGAACTTTCAATTTCATGATAAAATTTCTTTTAGAGAACATGAGTTTCCAGAGAGTAAGATTGTGATAGAAATCATTTGAATCAGACCAGAGTTTGATTCTGATACTTTTCAGAGGTATTTTTCAGAGGATTATTTTAGCTTCTGAATAATTTAATGTAGGTCATGATTTTTTCATTTAAATCAGTGGATTATGTATTTTTAGATGTATTTCATAGAAAATGCCTATCTTATATGGAAATTGAGAGTTACAATTTTATAATTTGAGCTTGACAATATTAGACCTAGATTTGAAATCATGTCTAGTTCATGTTCTTCAGTTCCGGTATATTTTCTATCAGCATGGCTACATAGCTTAAAGAGAGTCACTTCCTTTATCTGACCTGATTTTTCTCAACTGTAACAACCTGGATTTGAATTAATTAATGGCCAATGGACTTTTCAGGTCTAACTTTCTTTTTTATGCTAGCTTCAAATTGCCAATCTGAAAACTTCTTGTATAAAACATGCAAAATATAATGATCTTGTATATCTCATGTTTTTGTGATGACTACAAAGGATCACAATATAAAGCTATTTCCCTAATAGGTAAATAATGGCTTCTGTAATCTAGATAAGGTCATAGTTTTCCATTTTAATATTTTTTTAACAATTACTCATTAAAATATATTACTTATAGAATATATTATCTGATTAGCATGAATAAAATGTGATATGATATAAAATATAAAATAAAAACATGTATTATATATATATAATCACATGCCTATATATATATATGTATATATATATATGTATGTATGTAAGTATTTATACAGGCACAGGTCTTCTGAGATTTTAGATCAATTAATTCCTTTTTTTTTTAAATATTTTATTTATTTATTTGAAAGAGAGAGAAAGTGAGAGAGATCACAGAGGGAGAGGGATAGGAAGAAGCAGACTCCCGGCTGAGCAGAGAGCCCTACTCGGGGCTCAATCCCAGGACCCCCCAGGGATCAGGACCTGAGCCGAAGGCAGACACCCAACTGCTGAGCCACCCAGGCACCCCCAATTAATTCCTTTTAATGTTAAGTTGTCTTTTTAGGGTAGACGCTTAATCATTTCAATATATAAAGATGTTGCACTTCTGAATATAAGCCGAAGAAACTCAAACATGATTCAAACCCATCCATATTTTGTGTGAAGCTTCTTCACACATCATTACTTTATTTCTACCCAATTGCTATGTGGTTCTTCAAAGCCTGTGATTGCACTAAGTGGAGGGTGGCTCACTGGGAAATTCTTGCTGTCCCTGGTTATCTCCCACCACATGTTGTCTTGAATCAGAATGCCTGCCCTTCTTTCAAGCAATCAGCCATGCCTTTATATATTCCTTGTGATTTAATGTTCAGGGGATTAGAGGCCTGATCACTCAGGGAGAGCATACATTCTTGTGAGTCATGGGAGTTTCTCAGAACTCTTAATTTTCAAAAGCCCTTAATTTGAAGAGACAGTTCACTAATGCTTTAAACAAGTTCCCATGACCCTGCCATCTGCTTGCGTTAAAACAAGGTGAATCACTCACTCTGCTTCTACTTTCTCCAAATGAAAGTGGACATGATTTCTGTGTCCATCACCCAGAAGGCACATGATGTTGCCCATCTCTGCCTCTTCCTTCAGAATCCACAGCACGCCACCTTCAAGGAATGGCACAGGAAGAGGAGAGCATACCCCTGTGTTACACCAAGTGGAAAGAACCTGTCATACACTGTTGCATGTCTCCTACTGCCAGCATTCAACCTATGGCAAGTGAACTCAGACGTTCCATGTTTATCTAAACATTCTTACTGGCAGATGTGTAGATTTGGCTTATTATGAAGATAAATACTTTTGCTGAAAATATCTGGCAGGCCATTTTGTACTCCCAGAGCCTGGTATATCCAAGACTCAATGGTATTATTGTTAGTTGAATTATCTGTCTCTCCTGGGAGATTCTAATTTCTTTGAGGACAGTAGATTTGTCATACTCATTTTTATTTCCCGCAGTTCCTAGTATAGTTTCTGGGGTTGACTGGTTCACTGACTGGCTGATCTGGTTTAATGAGACTCAGTGAGGGATATTACTTAGTCCCATCTTTTTTATAAGGGTGCCCAAGTGTTTTGACCAAGGACTCTAAGCTTGTAAATTGCCCCAATGGAATTAACCCCAGATATCCTGGCATCTTGTTATTTATACTACATTGCTTTTTTTTATACTATAAAATCCATAAGAGATACATGGGAGGAGATGAAATTGAAGCTGGGACCTAAATTGGTAAAATTAATAGGATTTCCATCAGTATGAAAAGAGGGAGAAAATCCCAGATAGTAAAAACTGAGGGGTGGGAGGAAGGGGCAGAAATTGGATATGGGATTGGTTCATGAGGGAGAGAACAATTCATTTTGCTTAATTGGAGTTAGAGCCTAAGTTCGGAGAGAATGGAAATTAAAATAGGTGGGTAGATTTGGAGGGTCTCGAATGCTACCCAGTGGTGCCTAAAATTGGTATAGGGCAAGTTTAAATTATAATATTTGGGGGCAGTCTTTCACATTTGGATTGCACTTGTTGACATTTAAAGTGCTCTTATAAATATGGTATATCTTCATCTTTTTAATTACCTTATGAGGTGGAAAATGCTAGATAGTTCTACCATTCTGAAAGTGGAGCCTTAATGTGGCATCAAGTTGCACCATCCTGCAGAGTGCTTCTCCTTTACCTGTTTGTAGAAGAAACTAGAATCTCCTGGAAAAGATTTAGTTCTGAATGTTTGCTCCCTAAAATTTTATATACCCTTTTTGAGATGTCCATAGCAGAAAAAAGTCTACAATAAGGGATAAACATTCAGAAAATACAATATTGTGTTTGCATTTACCTTCTAGTCCCAAAGCCAATTGTTGAACAAGGCTTTGCCCATTATAACTCATCAGTACCCATGGCTGGATTTTGTGATCTTTGTCCTTGGGGGCATTCATGCTTATTTGATCAGTAAACACAGAGGCTCTGCTCAGGTTATAGTGAAGCATCAGACATAATTCCTTCACTCAAGAAACTAACCATTTATGAGAGGAGACAATATTTTAATATAATTTCTGGTAAAAGGTACTAAGTTACTCAAACTGCTAGTCTTGGACAGACAGATGCTAAACAGACAACATGAGAGTTTGTTACTTTAGGATTTTTGCTGAAATATGTGTGCTGTGTGTTTTAATACGTTTCTTTGAATTCAGAATTACACATAAAAAACATACCCACACATACCAAACTACATAGATCTGTGCTTCAAAACAGAACAGCTATGCAAAACATTCTTGAACTCAATGAACTTTACTCTTGCCAAAGGGGAAAAAATGTCTGCCTTGACAATTAATACACACACACACACATTAATAGCTGAGCTATAGAAAGTCCCACCTTAAATATTAAAAGAAATTACTGAAATTCTTAGGACCTGAATCAACTGGGTAGATATTAGAAATGTAATAAAAAAAATCTTCTTTTAGGAAAGTCAGAGAAAAAATAACCAGATACTTCTTCTGAATAGCTCCTAAACTACTGAAATGATTGAAATTGGCATTTGCTTGGCCTGACTTGAATTTGTTTGAAAGGACTATTATATACTCAATTCTTGCTGATCATTAAGGTCAATAAAACATCCATCTTCTGCTTTACCTTCTCTCTTGGATAAGCAGCTGACTGATAGCTGAGGATTAGCTGAGGGAAGTATTTTGGTTCAAATATTTAGTACCAGTCAGTGTTACTGTAACTCAGCAGTCATTAAATCACCATTTAAAATTATGTACTGAGCTCAAGTCCAGGCATATGGAATAGCTATTAGGGAATAAGGATAAAAATTATGCATGGGGGTGCCTGGGTGGTTCAGTTGTTTAAGCATCTGTCTTTGGCTCAGATCATGATCCCGGGGTCCTGGGATCGAGCCCTGCCTTGGGCTCCCTGCTCAGTGGGGAGACTGCTTCTCCCTCTCCCTCTACCCCTCCCACTGCTTGTGCTCTCTCTCTCTCTCTCACTCTATCTCAAATAAATAAAAAAAAATCTTTAAAAAATGTATACATGAAACAGGTTGCATGTTCTAAAAATGACCACTACAATATTTCCTGTCCCACATGCTCTTCCAGAACTTTCCTCTCCCCTGTCAAGAGGTGGAGTATAAATCCTCCCTCCTTGAACTTAGACCTTAGTGACTGAATTAACTAATAGCATACAACAGCCGTGACGTCTAAGACTAGGTAATAAAAGCAATGCAGCTTCTGGGTCTCTTAGGACACTTGCCTTGGAATATTAACCTGCCATTTAAGAAGTCTGAGGCTGCCATCTTGTGAGGAAGCCCAAACCAGCCCATGTGCAGAAATACATGGAGAGGTACTAAGGGTACACGAAGAGAGGAGATCCCAGTCAGCCCTCAGCTGCCTTAGCCCTCTGTTGTTCCAGCTGTAGCCACTATTTGCCTATGTCTGCATGAGAAACTCCAAACCAGAACAGCTCAGTTGAGCGATTCCCAAATCTCTGACCCCCCAAAGCTATGAGAGATAAATGATTGTTGTTTTAAGAAATTTCAGGGGTTATTTGTTATGCAATAATAGATATCCAGAAGCAGATAGAATAGATATCCAGAGCACATAGAATTCTGCCCTTAGTAAGTTCTAATTTAGTGAAAAACTTCGGTCTTAGTAATGTACATGAATTACAGAATTCATCACATAAATAATTACAATGTAAGGGAGATAGTTATAAGACACAAGGCAAAAGCAATTAAGTTCTGTACAAACTCAAAGAAAGCTGAGATGGGGTCCTCCTGAAGATGACATCAAAAACCTCACAGAATTGCTGGTGGGTGACCTGGCCATAAACTTACAGATGAAACGTGACACGTAGAGGTGGGACGATTCCAGATGGGAGAACCAAGTCACCCATAACTGTGTCACTACTTTGGTATGTAATACCTTGTACATTTCTCAACTACCGTGGCCAGCTCAAACCCCATAGGACAAGATCAGCATTTCTATGGCAGTTTTTGTCATTTTGTCTTATGGCAACATCAGCCCTATGTGTTCACATCCCATCTGGAATTCATATCTGCTTTTATTGATATGCACTATTTGAGAGTTTGTGAGATTTGTGGCCTCCCCTGTCTTCATCAAAACCATATTGTCAGAACTCCCACTCTGTTCCTGTCCCTCTGGCAAACTGGAGAGGAAAGGGAAGAAGGAGACAGTGTCCTTGTCCTGAAAGAGCTCATGGCCGTATGGTGGAGACAGATAAGAACCTCACAGTGGTGGTGCAGGGTACCAGGCATTAGAAGAAAGGTGGGCTGAGACAACTTGTGGCAAGAGGAGGGGAGTGAACCACCACGACTGAGAGCTTCTGGGAAAGCTCTGGGGGTGGGAGGGCAGTATTCTAAGGGAATCATTACAGGTTCAGTTCTGCCAGGCAGAAAGGGAAAGAAAGAATTCCGGGCACAGGGGATGGGAAGAAAAAGGGCTCCCAGACATAAAACATGGTGTGTTTGGGGAACTGCAGATGGTTCCGTATAACCCAGGGTACAGTATTTAAGTGGGGAGCCTGAGAGATAAGGCTGGAGAAGGGGGGCGGGAGCCAGCTTACCGAGGGGCATACGGTCCCCATTAAGCTGAGGAGTTTGGACTCCATCCCAAAGGTGATGGAAGAATCTTTGAAAGGTCACAAGTTATTGAGTCTACACATTCAAATTGTAATTATTTCTCACATAGCTGTTTTCTCTATGTATGGTTTCTGGGGCTAGGATGTATTTTTGATGAAAAGCCATCTCGCTTTTGCCTTCTTTAAAATTCCATCACCCATTTCTCCAATGGATACTATTCACCCTAATGATTGGACCTAATGTAGCCTGAAAGAAATGCCACCTTACAGGAATCAGAAGCAATCTATTCCAAAGTGTTTTCCACTCACTGTTCTTTCTGGAAATGTGGTTTCTCATGCCATGAAACTTGCATGATGCCATAAAGACGCTAATTGGGGTAATTTATGGCCTGTGGTTATATAAGATCCGTTCAGTCTCTTAGAGATAGATTAATTACAATTTGAGGACTCCCACCCCCATACAAAAACCACATTATTGGCCTAGTCCCACTGTCAGGAAATCTGGTGGTAAATAATTCAAGATAAATAGTGTCCCAGTGGGAAATTGCAAGTGCCTATGTTTCATGACCTGTGACATCCCCTGTGACATGTGATTCTATGCCGGTGGGACCACGGGCTCCTTAATGAACCTGCACATATTGGTTCAGGTTATCTGATCTGCCCGAAGCCTTGCCATTAGTTATCCTTGGCAATGAAGGGCAATTCCCCCAGAAAACCCATTCCCATATTCTTCCCTTGTGTGAGGCTGATGGTGCTCTAAATGCTTTATGATTTTTTTTTTTTTTTTTTTTTTTTCTATTCAGGTCTTTTAGAGTGCCAGGAAGAGGCTTTCAATTCAGCCACCAATGTCCACGGAAGATATTTGATTTTCAGTTTTATTTAATTAAATATTTTCTGGATAGCTAACAATTCTGGCAATTTCATGGCAAACAACACAGATATGGCTCTGGGTCTCAAGGCATTTATGGTATAGTCCTGTATTGTTGGGAAAAGAGCAATGTTAAAAATTATAGTATTTTAGGGTTGGCCAGTGCTTTCACACATGACGTCCTTTGAGTGCTTTTGGATGTTTGTGTTACTTCGGCATCCCAGCTGGCTCGGGGTGTATTCTGTTCTGAGGGTAGGTAATTTGATTTTTCCAAGTCTCTGTAGCAGACTTTGTCCTACTGCCCTTCTCTGGGGTGAATGCCTTCGATATATCTGGTTCTAAAGTAAGTAGCTTACAGTCTTATGTAACTTAACACTCACAGTAAATCTGTGAGAGAAGTCCTGGTAACCTAATTTTACCAAGGACCAAGTTGAAGTTTAGAGAAGCTCAGTAACTTGCCCCGAGTGCTCAGCTCCTGATCATCCTGGGCCATCTGACTTCAAAGGTGTTCTTCATTTACCGCTAAGTGAGTGGCCTTAGATACCTGCCTATGTAAAATAATTTCTGGAAGTTTCCTTCTGTTTAGGATTTTTTGAGAATATGACAGAGGACCCGCTTGGTGCTTATGAAGTTTTAATTTGGTTATTTTAGCGTAATTAGTATGGAGGACATCTGTCCTTTGGGGAAACTGATGCAAGTTTCTGCTGCACCAAAGTCCCATGCCCTGTGTTTATTGTGTCCTCACCCATCCAGGAGTGGGATGCAACTTGTGCTCTGTGATTTCTCTTAAGAGGGCTTTGTGTCTATAAAACAGACTATTAAAGCTTTGGGGGCAGTAATTGGGTTTTAATTTGTAGCAGTGCAAACTACATAAAATTAAATATTAGGCATGCCATAAAATTAAATATATAAATTTAATTATAGGAAGAATATAGTAGCTAAAGTTCATCATAAACATAGAGAAGTGGAATAACATCAAAGTTGTCTTTCACTCTATAGTGTGTATTTTATCAGTAATGCATTGTATGTGGAATTCCTGTCTTCCTGGCATCTCACCACTTGAAAGCCCTTCCCCTTGCTGCCTTTCCCAAAGCACCAGGGCCCAGCCATGCTCAGGCCCACCACACCTCTTCAAAAAAGCTCCTTGAAGCTCAGTCCCCTCTTTTTTTTTTTTTTTCCAGCATAGAGAATTTAGTTTTCCATCTTCCCCAAATGGCTCATGAATGTGCTCTGCAAAGCCAAGGGCCCTTTACCTCTTCACTCATCTTTTTGCAGCCTGACAAACCTGCACATACTTGAGATCTTTTGTCTCTTCTTCTCTCCCTGTAAGTCTTCATTGGTGTAAAGATATGACTTTCCTTATTGTCCATACACTGACCTCCAAAATATTCAAGGGGGAAAGATTCTACAATCAGATCTGGTTTCATATATCTGTTTTTAAAAATTGATCTGTGGCTTTTTCACATATGACACAGATACACACGATCAGCTATGAAGTAATATTCTGCCATCAATTTCTCAACAGCTCCTCACTGAGGAATGGAGGAAAATTCTAATTAATTCTTTCCCTTCATTTTTGTTATTGCCCATGTTGCATGTTGTTTATATTCTGCATTGGTCTGTAGATACTTATTTCTACTTTCTGGGGGCCATTTAAGAAGATGCTGAGACTTTTTAGCTTAGTTGAGCATCTGGCTAAGGTGTTGCAATACAGACTAGCAACAGGCTCTAGAGTTGGGCTGTCAAGCACCAAGTTGACTTTGTTAACATACGAACTGTGCACCATCTGACAATCATGCAGCCTTCCTCAGCATCAGTTTTCTTACCTGCAAAATGGGCAAACAAATGAGAAAGTACTGTGAAGATTCAAAATGAAATCATTCTAGGAAGAGCATTTAGCATGGTGCCTGGCATATGGGGAAGCTCTCAACATATGCAGGTTGCAAATCACATTATTATTTCTATCCAAAAAGAACTATAAATGCTTGTCTCTGATTACCTATTACTTAAGAATGAAATCTCACCTTTGCGAAGTACCAGAGCTCCCCGTTTCTTCTTTGAATGCTCTGCATTATAGTCTACTTATGTGTTCTTTGCCCAGGGAGGGGGTGTGGGGTTGGGGGGTGGTTATTCTTGTAGATGGAAATGAACTCTGGGCAGAAAATTGACCCTTCTTGTACGATAATATTTAAATCAAACCCTCTCTTCCAACCTTTACCTGCCCAGCTTCAGGTGCATCACTGCTTAATCATTCCTGCCTGACATTGTGTTTGCTACATGAGTTCGTATTCTCTCAATTTTGTAGAGGAGGGAACAACGACTGGAGAAGTTGAGTCACATGTGTGGTGTAGCTGTGTAACTACTAAATACCTCCCTTAGAGTTTGATTCATAAAAGGGTCCAAAACATGTTTGTTGACTGAGTACGTCATTTGGCAAATACGAGGTAGTGATTAAGTAAATGCATGTACAGAGAAATTTTAAAATGGTAGGTCTGCACCATTATTTAGTTGAAGGGTGAAGGTTGTTCTTTTGTTTCCGGTGAAATCTTACCCATTTGTGAAGCACTGTCAAGCCCTTAGTAAGGAAATGTTAAAATGTACTTAGGTTGATCTTTGTGTGCCTTCCCCACCCCTTCTCATAACAGGAAAACCAAGGATGGTTTTCTCCCTGACCAAACAAATAAAAAACACAGTGTGCATTGTGTGCAATCCAGCAAGAGAACGAGAACATTACCCAGAGTTTCTATCGTGGACCTGACGTAAAAACCGAAACAACTCTTACAGACTTCAGCTGGAAAGTATAATCTTCCTCCAAAAGGCCGAGGAATGCTGCCAAGGCTAAGACAGGCTCTAAATTATGCCTCTTCAGAGGAGGTTTGGCACTTCAACTCAATTCAATTTGAGTCTCAGAAAAGGGGGGACCTCTGAGGTCACCTCGGTATGCCTCACTGCAGACACCAAGCTGCTCCTAGGACAGAGCAGCCCAACTATCTCAGGAGGAGGCCTGCTTGATTCAGGGGCTGGGATTCAAAATTCCCCCGATGTTTCCACGTTTCGTCCCTTCTCTCCATCACTACCAACTAATCCTCTCTCAAACTTAGCATTTATTCTCCAGGCACTGGCATCAACCTAATGGGTCCTATTCCCCCTCAAGTGTGGTTGCCCTACATTCTTCTTAACTACAAATGTCACATTAATTTTGCTCAGAAATCTTTCAAATTCTAGCATGGCATTCAAAGACCTGAATACTTTGCTTTGTCTACCTATCCTATTTCATTTCCTTTCCCACATTTTATATCATATTAGTATTAACATTCCAGTTACTTGCATGTTCTACAGAGGTTGGTATCTCTGTGTTGTTATGCCTGCTGTCTTTTGTTTGGAAAACTTTGTCCTTCCTCCTGGTTGTTCAGACATCACCTCTTCCCAAATGCATACCTGTCCCCCTTGGCTAGGCTAAGGGTTCTGTTTTTCCCCAAGGGAACGGCCTATACTTACCTTTCCAAAGGAATATTTCCTCCTTCAAAGAAATCAGCATTGGAGGCTAGACAGAGAGTCTGACATAGCTTAAATACGTTGTTTTAAATTCAAGTTAAAATCCTTTCAAGCTTCAGTCTTTACTAGAGGCCCTGTGACCCAACATATCAGAACCAGTTAGTATAATGGTTTTACACATGCATTTTCAAGTCAGGCAAACTAGGTTCAAATGGTAATTCTGCCAATTACTAGTGTGTGTCCTTGAACAATTTCCCAAATTATTGAAGTCTTTTTTCTTTCTTTAATACACAGATAGTTACCAATTAGGTTTTTTTTTTTTTTTTTTTAAGATTTATTTATTTTATTTGAGAGAGAGAGAGAGTAGGGGGGAAGTGCAGAGGGAGAGAATCTCAAGCAGACTCCTCTGAGCGGGGAGGCTGACGTGGAACTCTATCTCACGACCCTGAGATCATGATCTGAGCCAAAATGAAGAGTTGGGACACTTAACTGACTGAGCCACCCAGGTGCCCTGCCAATTAGGGTTTTGATAAGAATTAAATAATATTTTGCATAAGTAAGAAGTATTTAGCCCAGGGAATGCTAAATATAAGTTGATCAATAAATATTAGAAGTAATATGTCACATTTAAGAAATACTTTTCAAACTTCTCACAGACTCTCTGATAACTGTCCTCTTAGAATGTTCTTTTTCTCTGGAATCTCAAGGTTTATATGTAATGCAATAAAGGTCTACTCTGGTGTTACAGAAATAGGGAGGGAGAGTCAAGAAGGTCCTTTGCTAGCCCACCTACGGGTGTTGAGTTAACAAATTTGAGTTGAGATTTGAGTTAACAAATATGCAGTGACTGACACATAACTGGTGCTCAATAAATGTTTAGATTGCCTTCTCACTGATGGCAAAACTTGGTTCTTTAAGGTTGTTTCCTTTCTCAGAAAAAAGATTTAAAATCAAATTGTGTTTAGCAGAATAATGCTAAACCCCAAAGATGTCCATGTCCTAATCCTCCAAACCTGAATATGTTAGGTTACGTAGCAAAGGGAAATTAAGGTAGCAGGTACAAGTAAGGTTGCTAATTAGCTGACTTTAAAAATAGAGAGATTATCCTGGAGTATCCAGGTGGACTCAATGTAATCACAAAGGTTCTGAAAAGTGGAAGAGGGGCCAGAAGAGGAAGGTCAGGGAAGGCACTGTGACAACAGAAGTTGGGTTGGAGAGATATAATGTTGCTGGTTTTGAAGGTGGAGGAAGGGGGCCATGAGCCAAGGGAAGTGAGTAGCTCCCAGACACTTTAAAAGGCAACAACATGGATTCACCCCTAGAGCCTCCAGAAGGAGCACAGTCCTACTGATACCTTGTTTATAGTTCAGTGAGACCCGTGTTAGACTTCTGGTTGACAGAACTATATGATCATCAGTTTGTGTTGTTTTAAGCCACTAAGCCAGTGGTAATTTGTCACAGCAGGAGTAGAAAATTAATATACAAGTGAAGGAAAAAACATTGAATTTCTAATGGCCAGGAGTCTGGAGTTTTGGTCCTAGAGCATTGTATTGGTGGTTAAAACAAAATTGCCTTTAAAGGAAGGAAATGGATTTCTGGAGGAGCTCATGAGGTCTCGGGGCACATATATCCTAACAGCTTATATGTTGCCCATCCTTTATCTTATCAGCAGACTTCAAGAAAGCCAGAGGGTCTTCAGTGGTCATGAAAATGCTCAGGGCCTGGTCTCAGTGCCGTTCTCCCTGCTTCATGAGGGTTGATGATTCAGTGCTGGTGAGGAAGGGTTGTGGTACCAGGGGTCTGGGAGAGGCTTCACATTTCACATTTTCATCGGATAATGACAACAGTGACAGCCATTGCGTGTTTAGTATATTCCAGGAGCCATATGTTGGTTCTAGTCTTCAAGGGAAGAAAGAAAAAAATCCATATGAAGTAGGTTTTATTATATCTACTTAAAAAAAAAATAGGGAACTGAAACACAGAGCGGCTCAGTGACTTAAACTTAAATGATGGTGTCTGCCAGGGTGTAGGTCATTGTCACCCAAGCTGGGGCTTTGTACACCATATGGTACTAGCTACGCCTCTGTTTTTCATTTTGGAATAAAAAAGCAGCTGACATTGTGCTAAAATTTGTATCACACCTTAGTTTATGAAATCTGCCCCCCTCCTACCCACCCCCACCCTGAAACCAGTCCTATCTCCGGAGCTCACTATTTCTAATAGATGTTGAACGTCAATCTGCTGCTTATGGGACTGAAGAGCTATTATTTCACTACAATATCATCGTAGAAAATGTCATTGTATTTTTCCCAGGCACAGTGCTGTGATACACAGTAACTTTGAAATCAGAGGCTATTAGGACGTTTTCCCAGAACAAAATGTGTCCCAGAAGAAACAATGTGATGTGGCTTATCCTAGTGTGTTATTTTCTCCAGAGCACTTGTTTCCTCCCCCTGCAAGCTCACAATATTTTAAGCCTCACAAATAACACTTTCAAGAGTACTGTGAAATGAAAGGCCCACACGGGTGGAGCACTCTAGGGGGCATGTGTGTGTGTTTGCTTTCCTTAGGCGGATTCTGAAAAGGTACAGAATGTGGGAGGTGTTATGGTAGGTTTCATGAGGCCTGGGAAGCATGAAAGAATCCCTTCATCAGCCTTATTTTTGCAGAACTTCAAAGTGAGGCGGAGAAAGAATAGGCTTATGATTTTGGTCAGGCTAGAAATTCACCATCTATTCTGTTTATTTCAATTGTGTTTCAAGTCCATTGCTCAGGTGACCTTACTGCTGTGCTGGGAACTGACAAGGGTAGTAAGCGCAACAGCTTGTCAAAACTTTACTAAAGTAAATTGCCGTCTGGGGTTTTGCCTTCCTTCCGAGGCTCTACACGCTCATCTGGAAGGGAAGGTGGCCAACGAGGAACCGGCAAATAACAGATTCTTATCCTCTGTAATTGACCCACACATTTTATCCCCAAGAAACGAGGTGAGAAAGTTCATGCATTTATTTCTTCATTCATATAAACCATTTTAATTAAATATAACCAGTGTACTCAAAACCCAAGTGCTTTCCATTTCAGCGAGAATGCTGTTGTTGTTTTCTTTAGACAACACCATTTTATACATCCTGTGGATGATATTAAACACATTTGGTAACTGGTTTCTGCCCTTGAGAAACTTGTCATCTAATTGGGGAGAGGAGACTTTCACACGTGGAAATTTCCAGAGCTATTTAAAGCACTTTCCACTGTGGACCAACACAGTAAGGACCTGAAAATTATTTGGCTATAAAAGAGAATCTGCTAAGTTAATGGCATGAACAATACATGCCATGTTTCCAAAGGGGGTGCTGCCAATATGAGACAAAATCACAGGGGAATGGGAGGCTGAACTATAAAGAAATTGGTAAGATTTAAAGGGGTAAAGGAGGAAAAGGTATTCCGGGTGATAGGGCTGCTGCAAGCCCCTCCACATGGGTTCCTGAATAGGCTTGGAGGAAGTTGAGGCTTTTCATGGGAAGAATGAGAAAGGGATTGGAAAGGCGGGTTAGGCAGGGCCTTGAATGCGCTCATAAACATTTGCACCTGGTCCTACACATGAAACCAGCTTTGACAAATTGTCTTTTTTTTTTTCTTTTTTAAATCAGTGTAATGGCAGGTTCCAAGTATTGACTGAGGAGTGCTAGTCATAGTGAACAAGATGTGCTGGGTGATGGTGGGTCAGGGATTACGGTATCCAGTCGGGAAGGTTGTTTTTTTGGTCCAGTAGCGAGACAGGGAGCATGCGAACCAATGAGTGAGCCACTTGGTGCCAGATCCTATTTTATCCTCTGGCACTCCTGCCCAGACTGCCATTCTTCCTTTAAAGATAAAGAAACTCAAACTTGGGCCATAGGATAATGTGCTTCAGGTCAAAAGACTACTATTTTTGTAGTATTTTCTTGGCTTTAAGTCTCCTGTTCTTTCTACTCCATCAGGCTGCTGGGAGATCATGAGCCCCAAGTTACTGCATGTCCTGATTCAACCCCCACATCACAAGTGCCAATAACAGAGCTCACATCCTCCTCACAGACACGCTAACACAGTCGAAGCAACCACCTCCACTCTTCCCAAAAGGCTGGGAAAGGGAATCATAATATGGAGGGTAATGAATTCTTTCAGTGGGAGGAAAAGGATTCTTATTTACTAATGAGGTCATCTCCTTAGTGAATTCCACAGCTGTGATCCCCATGATCTAGGCTAATACCTGGGAGACCTTTTCTCCTTTTAGGGTACTCTGGGGAAGATGTGCTTCACAGTATTTCCCGTTTATTTTGTTTTCCCAAAGATTTATTTATTTCAGAGAGAGAGAGAGCAGGAGGAGGAGCAGAAGGAGAGGGGGAGAGAGAGAGAATCCCAAGCAGACTCCCTACTGAGCGTGGAGCCCTACAGGGGGCTTGATCTTAAGACCCATGAGATGATGACCTGAGCTGAGATCATGACCTGAGCTGAAATCAGGAGTCGGTTGCTTAACCAACTGAGCCACCCAGGCACCCCCACAGTATTTATTTCCCTTTTGAAATTCTGAAAGGCAGGTTATAAATAAATTTCTTTCTTCCTTTTTGTAATGCCTTGATGTTATCTGTTCTCACATGTACAACCAGAGCTATTCATGTCCTGTGTCCTGCACACAACACTCTCCCAAGCAATGACAGCCTTGCACTGAATGATCTGTTTGGTCTCTTTTGCCCACGCAAGACTGAGAAGCCTGTGAGGGCAGGGATGGTTTCTCCTCTTTTGTTTGCTTTTAATCTGTTTCCCTAAGTTCTAGATTCTGATATAGCATCTTGATATACTTAACTCAGTTGAATTATAGGTTAAGAACTCTGACTCTATCTATGGTATAATAAACGGGTAGGCATTTCAAAGATTTTCACAAGAAAAGCAAAATCAGTGGGTTCCATTACAGTGATTAAACAGTTGGACATGTGGGTTTAATGTGGATGATTTTCTGTTGTGAAAGTTTAGTGTTTACTCACAGAATGAGATGAGCACTTACTAATAGGAAACCAACTTTTTTTTTTTTTTTTTTACTGGATAATCTCAGACCCAGGTATTTTACTATATTCTTAATTACCTTTGCAATGAATTTTTGTTAATTTTAGTAAATTTACTATTTACTTACATATAATTGTATTTATTATTATATGTGTCCTCTGTTTTACATGTGATATATATTTATATATAATGTGTATTTATAATATTTATCATTATCTAATTCATTAAATAATTCACTTTGGTTTCTTCTATGGTAGTGTTTTTAAAATTCCGGTTCAGCCCATCATCATACTGCATAACAGAAACAGATGAGAAAACAAGCAGCTTAAGTTTTAGTTTCCCTCTACTACAAACTGATGTTGTGATATTGAACAAATCATTTCTCTTCCATAGGCATAAAACTCCTCATTTGTAAAGTCACTTTAAATAAGTGTTATGGTTTCACCAACTCTCAAATTCCTGGGCGAGGAAAGGTGTGGTGTTTGTTTTGAGGGTCTGCGTGTTGACCATCAGTCTTGGAGCTTTCCAGAAGTCATAAACCAGCCAGGTGGGTTTGACCTGATTGATATCTTTCCTGGCCTAGAATCTCAGCTTGGCTGCCTGCTTGGCTTCTGCAAACTTCTTGGCAGCCCGTCTAATGCTCAAGCACTCTGTCTAGGTGCGTAGATAGATCTTTATACACTCAGGTGGTCTTGGAGTAGTTAAATGCGCTGAAGTTGAAGTTTCTTGTTCCCAGATTTTTACCAGTGGGAGCCTTTTTTGTTAAGTTGTTTCCCCATGCATTTCTTTGTTTCTAAAGTTTTGCCAGGTGAACTTTGTTATTTATCTAATGATTCATATTCCTGTATTTGTGATAACAAAAGGATATTAAATCATTAACCTGTGCTTCTGGTAAAATTATGATAAACCAGTGTGAATCTCCAGTTAAAAGCAAATTAACTCTATTTGTTATTTCACGGGATCTGTTTGGAGGTAGATGCCTGATTTCCAATTGGAGAAACTTTCACATAAAGATGAAGGAAGATCTGGAACAGTATGGGTGAAAGAAGGATACTGACCTTATGGTCCTTTGTTGGAGAGGACAACAGGGGGAGTGAAATTCTCAGGGCTAGCCAGACTGTGGTTAGATCAGAGGAGGTGCATAGCAAAGTAATTACATATGTAGGTAAGCTTCATCAACAAAATGCAGATTCAAATCCAACAGCAGAAAGGAGCCAAGAAGGAGGTTTAGGGAAGTACAGAAAAATGTGAAGAAAGTGTATTTGACTTTAAGCAGCAACAATATATGTAGTGACCTAGGATGAAAGTCATAGCGTAGTGTCCTCCCAAGATTTGGAACAATATTTTGGTATAAAGTTACTTGGATATAATGTTAATTCAGGTGAGGGAATTTTATCTGTGCACTGTGTCTGGTTGGCTGGGGCCAAAGTGGATACAGAAGCAGACTCTGAGTAAATGGATATGGGTTGATCCTGAGGTCACATGAGGACAGACCTCAAGTCTTCAGAAGCCTGGTACATAGGTATTGAGCCAAAAATAAATGTGGGTTAAATTGTACTGATTATTTGGTATTTCAAAAATAGTAGATTGAATGAATGAATAAATGAATGATCAACTCTATTTTTAATACATATGAAAGAATTCAGGAAAAGTCTAATCAGAGAATGGATGTGGGTTGGAGTGGTGTAGAGAGAGACATCGGTACAGCCAAATATAATGTTCTCCGGAATTGGTGTGGGGGTGATATTTGTTGGAGAAATACTCCAGCACTGATGTGTAGACAGAATCCTTGGTATGTAGTGACAAGAGGAAGAACTGAGACCTGGCCCCGGGGCCAGAGAAAGGATTCTTGTCCTGGTTTTGCTTCTAGTTTCCTACGACATTCTAGGATAGTCTTGGAATCCAAGCAACAAAGGACCTTTGAGTCCTTAGGCATTGTTAAATCATTTAACCCCACCCCAACACACCCTTGGTTTATGTATAAGGAAACTGAGGCCCAACGAAGTAAAGTGCTTAGCTCAAGTTCACACAGATAGTTGGTTATGGAACCCTTATACTTACACTGGCTCACCCACGAATGGACAAAGACCCCAGAAAAGCTCCGGGGTCTGTGGCAGTCTCAAAAATTTCCACAATGCTTGGGTAGACCGCCTTCTCCTGAAATACCCTCCAAACTGTACCATCAAATGATGTTCTTTTCCCTCTTGATGTTGTTAGCAATCTTCTGGTCACATTTGACAAGTGGAGCAGAACTCATAGGCTTTGCAAAGACCTTTCATTAGCCAGATACAGGAAGGCCTCATTAATTTGAGTGAATCAGTGAAGGCTTATCAAAATAAGGTATTTCAGGGGCGCCTTGGTGGCTCAGATGGTTGGGCGTCTGCCTTCGGCTAGGGTCATGATCCCAGGGTCCTGGGATTGAGCCCCTCATTGGGTTCCCTGCTTGGCGGGAAGCCTGCTTCTCCCTCTCCCACTCCCCCTGCTTGTGTTCCCTCTCTTGCTGTGTCTCTCTGTGTCAAATAAATGGAATCTTTAAAAATATATATATATATTTCAGCCAAACTAAACACTGACCCAAGAACCAGGATGGGCTTTGTTAGTGTGAAGAAGCATGCATAGCAATCTATTGAACTATCACACCAATGTTCTCTCAAGTATTTTGTTAGGCTTGAATCCCTTGATAAGTGATAAATTAGTCTGAGTGATGCACTATTTAAATATAAATAAAATTCTGGATTTTTTTTTAATTGTATATAATCACTAGCTTTCAGGATTCTTACAGTGTTACCTAATGAAGGTTCTAGTGGGTCTATACCAAAGATTCAATTTGGTTGTACATAGAAACATTCGTATTTGTGTAAAGAATTAATACTCTTTATTATCTGCCTTCTGTTTTCCAATCTAAGATTCAGTGAACTTTATGTTGGAAAAATTCAACTTCAGACAATTTAGCAAACTTTAATGTCATTCCTGAAGTTCTGTTTACAAATCCCCCAATTAACAAGTTCAAACCACTTTGAGAAAAATTATTGTATTTCAGTTTGTGTTCAAAAGAAAAGGGCAGACATGAAGCTTGTCTGTTGAAATTCTTCTGCCTCTTGGCTTTGTTCTGATAGCAGAGCTTGGCAAACTTTTTCTGTAAAGGGTCAGAATAAATATTTAGGTTTTGCATGTCACATATGATCTCTCTCTTTTTTTTTTCTTCCTTATCCTACCCCCATAACTCTTTAAAAATGAAAAGCCATTCTTAGCATAAAGGCCATACAAAAACAAGCATGGGCCAGGTTTGGTTCTTGGGCCATAGTTTGCCCATGACCCTGTATAAGTCCATGAATGGCATGCCTGTAGGTTTGGTATCAGATATATTTTGTCTTAATACACAGGTCCATAACTTATCTCCTGGTGGTACATCAATCTGGACTTAGAGGAGCTCCCAGGCATTGGGGCTTACCTGATTGAGAAGTCATAGATGTAGACAGAGAATCTGCTATAAACCATGGACACTAGCCATATAAACAGAGTTTTGAAAAAAAAGAAAATCAGAAGATTCAAAGAACTTCTAGGTCTTTTCATAAATCTTAGGTTAAGTAAAATATGTTCTAGATATATGAGGTTTTTTTTTTTTTTTCTTTCTTCCCCCAGGAACTTGGCAATCATTTCTACATGCTGATACAAATATCTTGTAAGAGAACTTTGTATCACATGACCAACATTCTTGGCGTGTAACACTTAAAAAGTCTGGCTAATGCTCTTTTCATGGTATATTTGCCAATTTGTTTATTCATCTTGCTGTATTTAAATGTTTAGCTAATTGAGATTTTTTTCTATTATAAATAATATGGTGAATATCTTTGTGCATAAAATATTTTTCTTTTGTGGGTGTATTTATTTTATTTCATAAGTGGAACAGAAAACTGAATCAAAGAAAGAAAGCTTTTTAAGGGTTTTGTTTCTAATTAACAGTGCTAAAGAAATACTTTTTTTTTCATCATCAGAAGAAATCTTCAGAGTGAACATTATTTGAGGTGCTTACCCCAAACATCATTTTTTTATTTCACTGCTCTATAAAGGGTCTGAAGAATATAAATCCTCATTACCTTGTATTTTGAGTACCAAGAATCCTGATTTACTAAATGCTTAGCTTTGCCTCTGTGAGTAGTTGGTTGTGAGATCTTTATGGTTTGATATTATTCTGAAAGAAATTAATTAAATTTCTGGCAGAAATTAATTTGGTAGAAATTACCTTGGTAGAATTTTCATTAACCCATTCATTCACTCAACAAATACCATGTAGTACCTATTTTGTGCAGTCATATTCTGGGTTTTGAGACTACATCATCATTATTATTATCACCATCTCATCATTAATGGCAATAATAAAAAATACAGTAAATATATAGGGCATATCATGCATCAGCCAGTTTTAAGTGTGTGTGTATATATATATACACACATTTATATATATGCACACACATTTATATATATATATATAAACTTCTATGAGGTAGACAGTTTTAGCATCCTATTTTATAGATGGGGAAACAGAGAATAAAAGAACTTCCTTACTAAGCCTAAATCATCTAACTAGTAAGGACGAAAGCTGTTATTTGAACTCAGGCAATCAAAATAGATAGTCTCATGAATATCCCATGCTGGAATACTGAGAATATTCTATAAGAGGGGGAAAAATTCATATTTCAGTGTTGTAAGTTGTCTATATAGATGAAATTTTGTTTGTAGGAGGGATGAATGAGATAAGAAAGAAGTGGATCATGAGATTATTTTTTTCCTTGAGAGAGAGAGAGAGATAGTGGAAGGGGGAGGGGCAGATGGAGAGGGAAAGAGAATTTAAAATTTTTTTTTAA
Organism: Neomonachus schauinslandi; assembly: GCF_002201575.2. Lineage (NCBI taxonomy): Eukaryota > Metazoa > Chordata > Mammalia > Carnivora > Phocidae > Neomonachus > Neomonachus schauinslandi. The sequence continues at coordinate 10,717,806 of NC_058412.1, read as the reverse complement.
TTTAAATTCAATTAACATAATGTTTTATTAGTTGCAGAGGTAGATTTCAGTGATTCATCAGTCTTATATAGCACCCAGTGGTCATTACATCATGTGTCCTCCTTAATGCCCATCACCCAGTTACCCCATCCCTCTACCCCCCTCCCCTCTAGCAACCCTCAGTCTATTTTCTATGATTAAGAGCCTCTTACGGTTTGTCTCCCTCTCTGATTTCATCTTGTTTTATTTTTCCCTCCCTTCCCCTATGATCCTGTTTTGTTTCTTAAATTCCACATATGAGTGAGATCAGATAATAATTGCCTTTCTCTGATTGAGAGGGAGAGAGAATCTTAAGCAGGCTTCACACCTAGCTCAGAGCCTGATACAGGGCTTAATCCCACAACTCTGAGATCGTGACCTGAGCCAAAATCAAGAGTTGGACTCTTCAACTGACTGAACCACCCAGGCACAACTGGATCATGAGCTTTTATATATCTCTTTTCATGGGTTTAAATCCAAGTAACAACCCCACCGCCCACAACACAAACAACAGGCATTAACCCTTCCCTGAACAGACGAATTCAGACCACATTAGCAGAAGACCCTGCGTTCCAGACTCAAGTAACATCAAACTTTTTTTCCCTGAAGCGTTCACCAGAGTTGTAGTCTCCCTGCACCCCATTCCCTGGAGGTTATTTTCTGTTTTGTTCCCAAGCCTCCCCTGCCTTTGGATCCACCCATTTTCCTTTTTATCCTCAGGGCCTTGCATATATTCCCAGGTCTTAGTCTGCCTCAACAGGTTTGAAGGGTGTGAATCTTCAAGTGACTAGCACTTTTGAGTATTCCTGCTAACCTCTGTTAAAGAATCATTTTCCATATCAAGAGAAGAATCTCTTCCCTGCCTGCAGGTTATTCTCTGCTCTCAGACACTACTTATGCAACTGCCGCTCTGACTGCCTAGTCTGTTCTCAGATTCACACAGAGCAGAAGCATGCATTTTAGAGTCACACGGAACTCTTGCCTTTATCCTTTACTAACTAACTGTGTGACTTAGACAAGGTATTTAATCACTGGTTTCTTTATCTGAAAACCGGAGTTTTAATCTCCACACTGGGATAGAATAATTAATAATATTTTGTTTTGTTTTGTTTTCCATTTCTTTTTATTTTATTTTGTTATGTTAATCACCATACATTACATCATTAGTTTTTGATAATATTTTTTAAGTAGTAAATGCTCAATAACTACTAGTTTCTTTCTCTTATCCCCAGATTGAAAAATAAAAAATAAAAGCATGTTTAGTGATTAGCTGGTGGAGAGAATGAGATAGGACCACTGAGAATTTAACCCATTAGGACTTATGTATTAAAATAGATGACAGTCATCAAAATTATTTACAGGCTGGCATGACAAAGGGCACTTATGAAAAATCCACAACTACCATCATACTTAGTGAGGAAGGACTGAAAGCTTCCCACTAAGATCAAGAATGAAACAAAAATACCCTCTTTCTGCACTACTATTCAACATTGTATTAAAAGTCTTAGCCAGAGGAATCAAGCAAGAAAGAGAAATAAAAATATTCATATAGGGAAAAAAAGAAGTAAACATCTGTATTGATAGATGACATGGTTTTGTATATAGAAAGTTCTAAGTAATCCCCCCATAAAACTCTTCAAATTAATACACAAATTCAGAAAAGTTAGAGAATTATATGATCAACATACGAAAATAAGTTTTATTTCCATTCACTATCAGTGAATAGTCTAAAAGGGAAATTATGAAAACAATTTCATTTAGAATAGCTTCAAAAACAGTAAGAAACTTGGGAAAATATTTAACCAAGGAAGTGCAAGATTTGTATGCTGGAAATTATAAAACATTGCTGGAAGAAAATAAAGACCTAAGTAAGTCATTAAGAAGGCTATACTCTCCCTAGTAATCAACAGATTAAATGGAATCCCAAACTCCCGAATGCCTTTTGTGCACATTCAGAAAAGATGATCCTAAAATTTTTATGGAATCACAAGGGACTCAGTACATCAAAACAATCCTGAAGAAGAACAAATTTGTAGGACTCACAATTCCACACTTCAAAACTCACTAAAACTTTTACAAAGCTACAGTAATCAAGAGTGTGGTACTGACATAAGATAGACTTGTAGATAACTGTAGTTGAGAGTCCAGAAATGAACCGCTCATCTATGGTCAACTGATTTTCAACAAGGATGCTAAAAGAATTTAATGTGGAAAAATGCTCTCTCTAACAAATGGTGCTGAAACAACTAGATATCCATGCACAAAAAAATGAAATTAGATCTTTACCACATACTATATACAAAAATGAATGTCAAATGGATCAAAGGTCTAAATTTAAGAGCTAAAACTATAAAAGTCTTAGAAGAAAGCATAGGAGTAAATCTCCATGACTTTGGATCTGGCAATGGATATATGACATCAAAAGCACCAGCAAAAAAAAGGGGGGGAAATCATAAATTGGATTTCTCAAAAATTAATATTTTTGCACACCAAAAGATATTATGAAGAAAAAGAACATACAACCCATAGAATGGGAGAAAACATATGTAAGTCATATATTTGTTAGGAGTCAAATATCCGGAATGTATTACTAATTAAAGGTGTTAACAATAGGGTAGGTACAGAATATATTGATAATATAAAACTATACTATTGTCACAATTTTTCTGTAAACATAAAACTGTCTGAAATAAGGTTTATTAAAAACTTAATTCTATTTATATTTCATTAGTAATGCCAGATCCAAAAATATATAGGTTGTTAAATGCAGGTTTTGCTCCAAATTAGCATCACAGCAATCTTCCTGAATCACAGCTCCAAATAATTTCTTCAATTCCTCCTAATCTCTCAATGGCTTTTCACTGCCTGCAGGATTGAGTCCAAGGCTCTTGGCCAGACATTCAAGACCCTGCACAACACTGAACAAAATTAAAATGAAATTAATATTTCTCACCACTTCCCTGTGTAATTATGGTCCAGCAAACTTGAAATATTCATTATTCCTAGAAGATGCTTTCCTGACTCTATGCCTTTGTGCATCTTCTTACTCTTGGCATGTTCTTTCTGTATTTCTGCCTGGAGATTATTCCATTCTTTAAAGGCTGTCTTTAAAAGCAATTACTCTTGGCTTCCAACATCATGTTCCAACAAAACAAATCGCTCCCTTTTTCACTTCTCCATGGTATTTTGTGCTCCCTCTAACAGAATTTGCCTTATTCCATCTCGAACTTACTTGGAGGTGTGTGGTCAATTTCCTCCCCTTTTGTTCACCTGCTCTAGAGCAGGATTGAGACTTTACCACATTTAACCCTTCCCACACCTGTCACAATAGTCCTTTCTCAATAAATACTTATTGAATGAATAAAATAGATAAGCTGAATATAAAACTTTGGCCCCAGAGTTGCACACTTAGATTCTAATCCTAGTTAATGTCTATGTGATCTTGGAAAAGTCTTTTTGTCTGTGCTGGTTCTAAATTACCTCATCTATACAACAGAAAATGTGGTTAGTACTTTTCAAATTAGGTTTAATAGAGTCAAAGAAGTTCATTGAAGTCCTTCTGGCTCAATATCGGGGGGGGGGGATGGGCAGAATGCAGTTTTAGGCTTCCTCTTCTGTTTCAACCAGCAAACTCATGTTTCACCTATCCATATCAGAATATCAAAGAAGATTTTATTTAAAGAAAATATCCTATATGTTGAAAAAATTAAACCATGTGATTAGCTAATCTGTGAAGCTCCTTTCATTTCTCACTGAGTTTTTGATATCAACATATACACATTAAGAGACATATTTAAATACTCTTCCATTATAAGTGGAACAGACCTGAAGCTTATTCAAATTCTGAAATGAAGGGACAGACAACTACCATTTGCTTAACAATTATTATATGTTTTAAGCACCTTCTAAGTCCCAATTAAATGCTAAAAATTTTCCTGAGCTCATCTCTAATTTCAAAATCCATAGCACAGATAAAAATATTTCCCACTTTACATATGACAAAGCAGATAGGGTAAGAATGTCTCATTTCAAGCAGCCAAGACAACGGGGAAGCTTGATAGAAAGCAGGTAAGACCAGCCTAAAAGCTTGTGTTCTCTCCCCAGGATGAGACTTAATAAAAATGGATTCTGGGAATAAAATGCACAGACACACACCTAAAACAATGGAGTGGTTTTTGGAAACCCCACCCTTCTCCCCATCTGTAGGATATATCGGTTAGTTTGAGAGTAGGGGTAATTCAGCCTCATTACAATTTCCCATCAGAAGTTCAGCTCAGACCAATGAATGGAATGATTACAAAGCCTATTCCTCTGCTGTGCAACCTGCACATGCTGAACCATGAGTAGTTTTCACTGAGCAGGCTTGCCTATATTGGAATTGTATTCACTGCCCAGAAGGTAGGCAGTGAGGCTTTAGCTAAAGTGTCCAGCAAGAAATAAAAGCCCATACTAGCCGTGGAGAGAGGGAGGTGGCACAGGCTTGAAGGGGAGTCTGATTTGTAAGTACTGATGTAGGACTGGGTGATGGCTATGCTGAATTAAATTTATTAAGGGAAATTTGGATCCGAAGTAGCATATTTAGGCAGGTAGTAAAGCGGAGTTTTGTGGGTTTTAGCTTGAAACTATTTTATTTTTTAAAGATTTTATTTATTTATTTGACAGAGACAGAGATAGCGAGAGCAGGAACACAAGCAGCGGGAGTGGGAGAGGGAGAGCAGGCTTCCCGCCGAGGAGGGAACCCGATGTGGGACTTGATCCCAGGACCCTGGGATCATGACCTGAGCCGAAGGCAGACGCTTAACGACTGAGCCACCCAGGCACCCTAGCTTGAAACTGTTTAAAGAATGCTGTTTTAGTACTGGCCCAAAACAGAGTTCCTTGACCAGCATCCCTGAAGAAGAGTATCTTAGGAGCTCAGACATCATTTAGTGCTGAAGTGTCAAATGGTTTTGATTGTATTTTACCTTAATGAGGAAAATACCCTGGATGTCACCTCTGCTGTTTCCTTCCCTACTTGAAAAAGAATTCAGTTATCGAAATGAAGTCAAAATAAAAGCAAACCTTAGGAGAGATTGTTATATATTTGCTTTAACTATAGAGTATGGGTGACTCACATGATCCACACAGGGCAGGGACTTGGGCCTGCTCTGCTCAGTGCCTGGCCGCAGACAAGTGCTGGGGAAAACATTATGTGATTGAATGAAGCACAGTGAAAATAGTGTTTTAAAATCCATTCATTAGACAAAATGAAGTCCAAACTATTCCTTTAAAAAAACATATTTTATTTGTTTATTTGAGAGAGAGAGAGAGCATGCATGTGCGAGCAGGGTGGGGCAGAAGGAGAGGGAGAAAGAATCCGAAGTAGAATCCATGCTGAGCATAGAGCCCCATGTGGGGCTGGATTCCACAACCACGAGATCATGACCTGGGCCAAAACCAAGAGTCAGATGCTTAACTGGCTGAGTCACCCAAGTGCCCCCAAATTATTCTTGATTTAAATGTATATCACCATACCTCATAGAGTTGATCAAATAACCCACAGCAAACTGACAATAACAGAGGACAATTAACAGCAATTTTTTAAATTTTTATTTTATTATGTTATATTAGTCACCATACACTATATCATTAATTTTTGATGTAGTGATCCACAATTCATTATTTTCGTATAACACCCAGTGCTCCATGCAGTACGTGCCCTCCTTAATACCCATCACTGGGCTAACCTATCCCCCCACTCCCCTCCCCTCTAGAACCCTCAGT